>NC_084652.1:20013849-20313849 GCF_019802595.1 Syngnathoides biaculeatus | reverse complement strand
TAGGGTCATTGTCTTACTGAAAGACCCAATGACGACCCATCTTCAGCTTTTGGGCAGAGGGCAACAGATTGTGATTTAAAATGTCCTGGTATTTCAAAGCATTCATGATGCCATGCACCCTAACAAGTTTCCCAGGGCCTTTGGAAGAGAAACAGCCCCACAGCATCACTGACTCACCCCCATGCTTCACAGTGGGTATGAGGTGCTTTTCAGCATGTGCATCTTTCGTGGCACGCCAGACCCACTTAGTGTTTGTTGCCAAAAAGCTCAATCTTGGTCTCATCTGACCAAAGCACATGGTCCCAGTTGAAGCCCCAATACCGCTTGGCGAACTCCAGACGATTGCATTTATGATTTGAGTGAAGAAACGTTTTCTCGGTGCATGCCTCCCAAATAAGCTTGTTGGCGTGTAGACAGCGCCTGATGGTTGATTTGGAGACTTTGTGACCCCAGGTTGCTACCATTTGTTGTAATTCTGTAACAGTGAGCTTTGGAGATCTTTTGATTTCTCTTACCATCCTCCTCACTGCGTGGTGGCAAAATAAACATGGGTCCTCGTCCAGGCTTGTTTATCTCTGTTCCAGTTGTTTTGAACTTCTTAATTATTCCTCTCACAGTGGATATGGGCAGCTGCAGTTGAGTGGCAATCTTCTTGTAGTCTCTGCCTGACCTGTGAAGGTCGACGCACATCTGCCTCACTTGTATGCTGTGTTCCTTTGTCTTTCCCATGTTTAAGAGTGGATAAGAGAAATGGGCTCTGTGTCATGTCATATTTATATACCCCAGGGAAACAGAAAGTGATGAATTACTAATTAAATGTTCCTACATATTCTAGTAAATGTTGTAAACTACTGTAGAAATGACAGAAATGCTTCAATTATATTGATTTCCTGGGAATTGTTAAAGGTGCCAATAATTGTGGAACAGGTGATTTAATGAAAAATTATTTTTAGTCAGGGATTTTTTTTTTTTTTTTTTTTTTACAATTCATTTGAGTTGAAGGTTACATTTTCCTAAAATTTTCAGTGTGACAGTATTCTTCTGCAATAAACACCATTTATTTTAAGGCTTTTAACGCATCTTAACCGGGGGTGCCAATAATTATGGAGGGCACTGTACGTACAGTGAAGAAAGTAAGTATTTGAACATCCTGGTACATTGCAAGTTCTCCCACTTAAATATAATGGAGGGGTCTAAAATTTTCATCATAGGTGCATGACCACTGTGAGAGAGAGAATCTAAAAAGAAAAATCCGGAAATCACAATGTACGTTTTTTTAACAATTTGTGTGATACAGTTTCAAATAAGTATTTGAACACCTGAGAAAACCAATGTTAATATTTGGTACAGTAGCTTTTCTGTGGATTTACAGAGGTCAAACGTTTCCTGCAGTTGTTCACTGGATTTTTCTTTTTAGGTAGATCTGTGTGGTGGAGTGGACCAAAATCCCTCCTGCAGAGTGTGCCAACGTAGTAAACAACTACAGGAAACATTTGACCTCTGTTATTGCAAACATAGGCTACTGTACCCAATATTAACATTGGTTTTCAGAGGTGTTCAAATACTTATTTGCAGCTGTGTCACACAAATAACTCATTAAAAAAAAAAATCACACATTGTTATTTCTGGATTTTTCTTCAGATTATCTCTCTCACGGTGGACATGCATCTATGATGAAAATTTCAGACCCTTCCATGATTTCTAAGTGGGTGAACTTGCAATATAGCACGGTTTTCAAATACTTATTTTCTTCACTGTAATCTAAAAAAAAATCCATAAATCACAATGTATGATTTTTTTTTAACAATTTATTTGTATGATACAGCTGCAAATAAGTATTTTAACACCTGAGAAAACCAATGTTGATATTTGGTACAGTAGCCTTTGTTTGCAATAACAAAGGTCAAACGTTTCCTGTAGTTGTTCAGCAGGTTTGCTCACACTGCAGCCCACTCCTCCACACAGATTTTCTCTAAATCAGACAGGTTTCTGGGCTGTCGCTGAGAAACCCAGAGTTTCAGCTCCCTCCAAAGATTTTCATTTGGGTTTAGGTCTGAAGACTAGCTAGGCCACGCCAAACCTTGATATGCTTCTCACAGAGCCACTCCTTGGTTTTCCTGACTGTTTGCTTCGGGTCATTGTCATGTTGAAAAACCCAGCCACGACCCACCTTCTCTGAGTGAGGGAAAGCGGTTGTTCCCCAAAATCTCACAATACATGACCGCAGTCATCCTCTCCTTAAAACAGTGCAGTCGTCTTGTGCAGAAAAACACCCCCAAAGCATGATGTTCCCACCCCCATGGTTCACAGTAGGGATGGTGTTCTTGGGATGGAACTCATCATTGGTCTTCCTCCAGTTATATATTGTGATTTCTGGATTTTTCTTTTTAGATTATCTCTTTTGCAGTGGACATGCACCTACGATGAAAATTTCAGACCCCTCCATGATTTCTAAGTGGGAGAACTTGCAATATAGCATGGTGTTCAAATACTTATTTTCTTCACTGTATGTTATCCAGGTATGGACAGTGATTTTAAATCATTATTGGGAAGTTGAAAATACGAATAAATAAATGTTTATATAATTTATAGCTAAAACGTAAGCTACATCAACACTGAATATATTTATTGTTAGTATATAGGCCAAAATATTTGCAGAATATCATGGAATGGACCGTTGCAAAGAAAAATAAAATAAAAAAAAATCTGACCTACCTAACAATCTTTTTTTACTCTTGTTACCAGAAACAAAAATATTTTTATGGGTGGTCCTACTAAACCCTTAAGCACTGGCAGAGGTTTCTACTGGAAAACAAAAATAAATTCCTCCACTTTGCTTGAGTTGTCTCAGTTGGGTTCAATATGGGGAAGACTACAGACCTGAAGCAATGTAAGACATCTCTCACTTGGGCCGAGGAGAAGAAGGACTGGACTGTTTTCCAGTGGTCCAAGGTCCTCCTTTCTTGTAGAAATAGTCCATATATCCATCCATCCATTTTGAACACTGCTAATCCGGCTGAGAGTGATGGGGTGCTGGAGTCTATCCCAGCTAACTTTGGGTGAAAGGCGGACTACACGTGGAACTGGCGTCCAGTCAGTCGCAGGGCATGAAAGTAAAGTGTGCCTTCCATTCCAGAATCAAGGTCCAAGGGTAGTTTGGAGGAAGGTTTTGAGGTCCAGTTTGAAATATCCAAAGCCAGTCAGGATTTGAGGTGTAATGTCAACTGCAGGTGTTGTTAAACTCTGCTTTCTTAAATCCAAGGCCAACTGCAACAGTCCACCAGAATATTTTGGTGTACTTTTATTTTATTCCTACTGGTGAGGATCTGTATGGAGATGCAGAATTCATCTTCCAGCAGGACCTGGTCCCTACCCATACCACCAGAAGCACCAAAACCTGTTTTGATGCCGATGCCATCACAGTACTTGACTGGCCAGCCAACTCGCCGGATCTAAATCCCATTGAGAATAGGTGGGGTATTATCAAGACACCAGACCCACAAACAAAGAAGAAATCTGGGCTTCCATACTTTGAGGCAGTGATTAAAGTAAAGGGATTCCCAACCAGGTATTTAAGATTAACATATAATTTTGAAAGTACAATATTTTGATGGTCATTTTTCCTTTTTTTTATTTTTTACAGAAATTAATTTCTTCTTCATAGTATTCAATTTTTTGGAACTCATCATTTTGTGTCACAAAATGCCAGCTAAGATGCAGAAAAGCTGCTCAGGCAATATAATACTGCCTTATCATCCAAATAATGTAAATTTCAGGGACAAAAACTGTTGGTTTTATAAAAATGAAAACCAATTAGGCATAGATTATTGAGTGAAAGTCCTGAATGTATTTCATACCAACCAAGTATAAATAGACAATTTTCAGTAGGATACTTGAGTACGAACATTTTAACTAGTAGCTACTGTACATTCCACTCATCGATCCATTTTTATATTATATTTTTGTATTTTTATTATTTAATAAAGCCGTTGTTTGTGTTACTACGATGTATCTGTAATATTTTACTTCTCAGAATTAGAAAGTTGTTCTCCAAGTGAAGAAATTATTTGCAAAACTGCTCTTCAAAGAAAAATATCAACCCTTTAATATGATGGCATAGGACATTACATAAAACAGACATTATTAAAATAAACACAATATTCCAGACAGGGTAAGTTAAACCTGTCCTCGAGCTCCTTTTGTTTTAAGTCTGTAATTTGTTTTATAAAAGCATATTTGCTGACTCACAACCTTGCTCAAAAAAAAAAAAATGGTAGGACAGTATTACATGTATCCACTAACTGTGTGGCTTCATGGGCTCATTATTAAACATTTAGATATTGAGGTGTCTAAAAGATGTACTATAAACTCTTGAGACGTAGTTGCGACTGTACGTGCTTGCACTATGATTCCCTGCTTGACAAGAAGTGGGCAGTGGCTTGTCTCTGCACCACCCTGTGTGCGTTCAGCATTGCTTTGCTTCGTGTTAAGCATGGGTTCATCTTTAGTCGGGTGTTCGAACAACGAGAATTGGGTTCAACACCGAAGCTTTTTTTAATGCTGATCTTTTTGGGTTGTAAGTCCATTTGTGCGACCCCTGAGTTGTTGGGCTGAAAATGGTTATTGGGCCATCACTATCATCTACATGAAAGTGGGGATTTTTACAATTTTTTGTTTTGATTGATTTTGTGTTGGCTCTCATTGGGTTTGGCTCGTGTCTGATGCAGTTCAGCTCTTTACCAGGGTGCATCTGTCTCTTATGCCAAGAAGTAGGTTTTAAATTCTGTGGTACCTCCACTTACGATATTAATTCATTCCGGAAGTAGTTTTGTAACATGAATTTAACATTGCGTTAAGTAGAAGTGCATTTTCCATGTAAATAGCATAATCTGTTCAAAGCCGCCACGCCAAAAATAAGCATTTAAAGTAGATAATTTAAAGAATAATTTAAAAAAATAATGTTCATTTACGTTTGGCTTTGAGCGGCTATGCAAAGAGAAGGGTGAGTGACAAGCAATAGGCATCGTGGGGAACGAAGGAGGAGGCAAGCCTTGATAGCTCAGAGAAATCATACGTACGAATGTATGCATGCACACAAGTTAATTCCGCTAAAGTTTCTTAGGGCCCATGGTGAAGAAAGATGAATAAACTTGTGTGTACTTTTTCAATGTGCGTTATCTTTTGATACCACTAGCGTGATTTGGTGACAGTTAAGTGTCCAAGGGAATCAAAAAGCATCATGGGTAAAGACTGACGTCCCTCCTCACCAATGGAATGCCGCCAGAAAGATGCTAAGGCGATAGCCAATGGGAGAGCGGCTCTATTGCGCCACACAAACCAAGATACAGGGTGTGCATCATGGATACAGATTGACATCCCTCTTAGCCAATAGGATGCTAGGAAGATCCTACGGTGATAGGCAATGGGAGAGCAGCTCTATCGCACCACACCAACCAAGATACAAGATGTTTACGTTCAGTGGAATTTGGGGAATCCAGAGTCTATTTTTTCCTTTTGTATCCTGAATTTCCTTTGTAACTAGAGACAATATTTTTCCGAGGAGGCGTTTTGTTACCTAAATTTTTCACAACTAGAGACGTTCGTAAGTAGAGGTACCAGTGTACTTGACTGATTTCGAGTGTGCTCTCAGGAATTTAGATTTTTTTTAAATAATTATATTTTAAAGCCCCTGACAATTGCACAAAGATTAAGTATCACCTTCCATTTCCTTCTGTGTGTTGTCATCTGGAACACGGAATCACTCTCATGTTGGGCCTAATAGCTAGGAGGGAGGACACAGATCCTGAACGTAATTAGCAGCCCATTCCCTTCCCTATTTAACAACGCTCCCTGCAATTAGCATCACGTTTTGTTCCCTCCCATCCTCACATTTTCTCCCCTGCAGTAATGGCATATTGCCTTTCACCATCTCAGCCCCTCCCTGACACCGATCGCCCTTGCTGTGGTCTCTTTTGGCCTCTTTTTCCCAACAGCTCGCTAAAAATTCTCCCTGTATGCCATTTCCAGTTATGGAAAAACGTCGTTGGGCACAATGACGGCTGTTCTGCTCTGTTAAATTTCTAATTAACTGTGGGAGGGGTAGAAAATTTTGTCTTGTCCTATTGATGTCATTTCACACCAAAGGGGAAAATTTAATTTGGGAAGAAATAAAAAGAGGAGCATGTACACGATAGTTGTTAAATCTTTCTGCCAGTGCCTGTGTCTCCAGGAGTGTTGGCTTTGCGTGTTGAACAACACTGATTTTATTGCCCATCTCTTTTCTTTTCCTTTGATCTAGCCCGTATAGGGAAGATGAAGAGGAGGAAGCCTGAGGATGGGGGCCAGGTATGTCCGCTGTGCAGTGCCCCATTGGCTGGGAGCGAGGAGGAGATGAGTAGACATGTGGAACAATGCCTCATCCAGGTAGTAAAATCTAGGCCCACAAGCCCTCCCTAACTACCAGTTGGACAGCCTCTCACCTCCGTGACTTCTTGTCGAAGCTGTCCTTCACTTCCTCACTTCTCTACATTAATGCAAGCATCGATCAAGTAGCTCTTTGATGTTTCTGTACTCATCGACCTAATTCCGAATTGGTCAACTTTCATACACATCATATGGGGATAAGTCTCTTGTGGTTCAGGGGAATTCAGTACTCTCTGAGATTGAATTTGTATTTCTCTCTCTGTTCTGTGTTCCTGATCATGTTTTTGCATCTTAACCATTGGCATCCTGCTCTTTTATAACAAACCATTCAAACCTGTAGACCTTTTTGCTAATGGATTGTTCACCACTCTATGGCTAACCTCTCAATAATTAATTTAATTTTAGAGAAAAACACATTTCCACACAGTGCACCTCTTAACACTGTACTGTGAGCAATACATATGAATCATATGTGAATAACTCTTGTCCTGACCTTCAAATCAACAAAATTCAGTATCTCTTCCTTATGAATGTGACTGCTGTTTTTTTCCCCCATTGTCTTTACCTGGTCTTTGCTAAACATTCTTTTACAGCACGCAGGAAATTCAAGTCACAGTTTACAGTCATTGAATGAACAGATGGTTGTACCCATAATTGGCAGTACGACCATTCCTTTGTGTTCAGTTAAAAGTGTCCCATGCCATCAATTTTTTGAAAGTATTATTTATAATGTGATATTCATGTGTAAATTTCTTCACCAACTCTAAACCCTTCGGCTCGAAACCACAGCATCCATCCAAATTTTCAGAATCCGTATGATTTGTGATATACGGCCGGATACGCAAGATTCACCAATCCATATGAACTACGGCTAAAATGTACGAGTTGACAGGTATGGTAAATCCTTGTCGGCCCATTAATAGGGAACATGAGCTGAAAGGCGATGTGTGTGTAAAAATAAGACGGGGATATTTTCGAGTTAGGCTCATTATTTGCACCACTAGTGCACATTTTGGCAACATTGACCGCAGGCTAAGTTATTTCACCCATAGTTGCATTATAAATGATTATATATTCTCGTCATTTTTTTCCTTAAAAAACAAAACTTTCATTTTTTTAAAAAATAGATTGGCTTACAACTAGTTGGAGCCCCATAGGTCAGTAGTTAGAGCATTGGTTTGATATACCAAGGGTTGTAAGTTCGTATCCCATTGGGGCCTCCACTCCCTGAGAGGGATTGCGTCCAGAAGGGCATCCGGTGCAAAAACTGTGACAAACAAATAGCGTTCATCAGGTCACGCTGTGGCGACCCCTAATGAGACAAGCTAAAAGAAACTTACTTACTAGATTAATTTACAACTGCAAAACAGTGGTTTGCAAAAAATGTCTTGAACAAATCATTATTGTAATCCATCTCTCCGTTTTCTGAGCGCCTTCTCACAAGGATTTCGGAAGTGCTGGAGCCTATCCCAGCTTTCTTTGGGCAGGAGGTACGGCGCACCCTGAACTGGTTGCCGGCCAATCACAGGGCACGTAGAAACAATTATTTACACTCACATTCACACCGATGGGCAATTTAAGTTCTTCAATTAACCTACAAAGCATGTTTTGGGGGATGTATGAGGAAACCGGACTGCCTGGAGGAAATTCACGTGGGCATGAGAAGAAAAAGCAAACTCCACACAGGCGGGGCCGGATTAGAACTCTGGTGCAGATGCTCAAACCAGTCACACAATGTGTCATCTCACTATTGTAATGTATATATATTTATAGTATATAAATTATTTTCCATTTTATTTCATTTAAGAAAACGGATGAATGATGAGCCAAAAGGGTCTTATACTATTACAGGAGAGACAGGGAGGAGACTAACCATAAAGTAACTTAAGGAAAAAATTATAAATCCATTAAACATTACAGGTAGGGGATCGAGCAGGCAGTCCGGTGCAGCAGCGGTAGTTGGGACGTCGGGCGAAGAGAGTAGGTGAGCGGGCAGGCAGGAGTCGGTACACGGGAGAACAATCAACGCAGGCAGAAGTATCAAAGGAGTCAGGCTTACAAGGTTGGTCGGAGAACAGGCAAAGGTCGGTACACACGGGTTGTCGATCAGAGTGCTGGAACGGGACATGAAGCTCAACGAACTGGCGGGGACCAATCGTCATCGGGGTGGTATAAATACACAGACTAATCAGTCCGCATGAGACGCAGGTGTGCGCCCCAATCAGCGCACCTGCGCGGACACCCGCACACCTCGTGCTGGAGCGGCAGGATCATGACATATCTGTGCTACTCACCCACCCATATCACTATCTAGCAACTTAAAAACATTTTAAGCAAACACCAATTATGTCATACAGTGAAGTAAAAAAAGTATTTAGCTATTATGCAAGTTCTCCCACTTAAAAAGATGGGAGGCGTGTAAATTTCATCATAGGTGTCCTTCACCTATGAAACAAAATGAGAAAAATATTTTTTTAAAAATCACACTTTTTTTTTTTTTCTTATTTGAGCTTTCACACAATCTCATCTCAATACTTTGTTATATACCCTTGGTTGGGAATATCAGAGGTTTAATGTTTTCTGTAAGTCTTCTCAAGATTTTCTCACATTTTCTCCCATTCCTCCAAGCAGATCTCCTTGAGAGCAGCGCTGTTTCGTGACTGCCATTTGGTAACACACTTTTAATTCCCTACAAAGATTTTCTATGGAGCCGAGATCTGGAGACTGGCTCAGCCACTTCACAACCTTGAGATGCTTCTTATGAAGCCGCTGCTTACTTATCGCAGATACGGTCTTCCCAGCCTAGAGCGGAGTTTGTTCCTATTGTCCTTTGACAGCTCTTTATCTTTCCCATACAGGAATTTGGAGTGTGACTGTTTGAGATTGTTGACATGTCATTTATTTTGATAAATTCAAACTGGTGCCATTAATATGGGTAATGAGGCCAGAGGAGCCTCTTAAAGAAGTTACAGGTGTGTGAGAGCCACAAACCTTGCTTGTTTGTAGGTGATCAAATACTTCTCCACCATAATTTGCTCATAAATTCTAAAAAAACAAGATTTTTGGATTTCTTTTTTTTTTTCCATTAGGTGAGGTATACCTATGATGAAAAACATCCGCTGCTGAAAAAATTTATTTAACACGTCACCATTTTGCCATACTTCCAAAGGTGTGATTGACCTGAAAAGTTTGTCAGGTCTTCGGAACAACCCAACTAATCCACACATACAAAGACAGTAGAACAAATAAGATTAGAAATTAAGTTCTATGCAATAATGACACTGAGAACAATTATTAAACACGCCAACTGGTGTTTATTTAATATATGTACAAAAGTCTTTGTTTGCAATGACAGCTTCAGGACTCCTTTTGTATGGAGACACGAGTCGTATGCATTGCTCTGGTGTGATTTTGAGCGTGAGTTTAATTTCTTTCATTAGATTTTCAATTGGATTTAAGTCAGATGATTTACTCGGCCATTGTAGGAGCTTTGTTTTTTTTTTTCTTTTTACCCAGTAGAGAGTTTCCTTGACAGTATATTTTGTATCATTATCCTACTGAAATGTCCACCCTTGTTTCATTTTCATCATCCTCGAAAATAACAGATTTTTGTCAAGAATATCTCAGTACATTTTCTGATTCATCCTTCTGAGTTTATCAGTACCATTTTATGAAAAACACCCCACACCATCATGTTCCCACCTCCAAACTTTACTGTTGCAAAGTATTTAACGCATCACCATTCTTCTCTAAATATATTTTCAAAGGTGCAATTGACAAGATCTTCACCTTATTTTTGTAAGGCCCGATTAGTCCATATATGCAAAGAAAAAAGAACAAATAAGATCAGAAATTAAGTTGTGTGTATTAATGTGAAATGACACAGGGAAAACTATTGAAGACAAGAATGTACAAAAGACTGCTTCCATGGAGGAATGGGCCAAAATCACAACAGAGCAATGCACGCAACTAGTTTTTCCATGCACGAGGCGTCTTGAAACTATCATTGCAAACAAAGGCTTTTGTACAAAGTATTAAATAAGTACTAGTTGCCTTGTTCAATACCGTTTCCTTATGTCATTTCACACATAACATTATACATTATACACATAACATTGTTCTACTGTCTCTGTATATATGTATTACTTGGGTTGTTCCAAACATCTCATGTGATTTTCATTTCAATTGCACCTTTGGAAATATATTTAGTGAGAAAAATGGTGACGTGTTAAATTTTTATTTCAGCTGCTGTATGTGCCCTGCGATTGATTGGCTGTCAACCAGTTCAGGGTGTATCCCGCCTCTCGCCCAGAGTCAGTTTGGATAGGCTCCAGCTCACCCGCGACCCTAATGAGGATAAGCGGTACGGAAAATGGATGGATGTCACAATGACTGCAGTTTCAAATTGACTAACTTTGCAAGCCTTGTGGCATTAATTGTCTTTTTTCATTCATTCAACGAAACACATATAAACCATCTCAAGTCTTGTCTGATTTTGCCATGTTATGCATACAACAGTAGAAAAAAAAAGTTTTGATGGCATGGGACCTTTAAGAAAAATGACCCAAGAAAATTGAAAATTGTACTTTTAAAATTTTACTTTTTCTCGCCCTTTTACACTTTAGTGTTTTAAATGTTGAAATTCTGGCAGCACTTAGTTTATGGTTGCAAACCAAACATTAAACATGAAAAAAAAATTGAAGTGTGACAAACATTCGTGCTTTTAACATCTCATTAACGTAGGGCTTTTTATTTGTCAGCGTGAGGGTGTGCTAGGTGATGACGACTCTGCAGATTTGGACGGTGACAGTGGGCGTGGCTTTGAGGAGTATGAATGGGCAGGACAGAAAAGGATCAGAGCAACTGCACTACTGGAGGGTGGGTTCAGAGGTATGCACTTACACACACACTGTCTGGGCTTTTCTACAAACAAAGCTGTACATTATTAAAATGAGCAAGGAAGAAGAATAATTTTTTTGCCGATAATCGAAAAATCAAAATGGTTCCTTCATAATGGATTTCAGATTTGAATTCTGCATAAAAAAACTGTATAATATTGGCAAAAAGCTGCTTTGGGACCTTCCATTCACTTTAAAGTCACATAATTTTTCTATTTATACCTCCATAGACAAGTCTTTAAAATTGACTGTTCGTGTCATTTTCAATTGTCTTATGAGTGTCCAGATAAAGCCCCTCTGAAAGCCACACTGTACATGTTTTTTTTTTTGTTTTTTTACCCAGTTTGTATCCACTTTTTCCATATCTGGCTAAGACTGCACCCCCGTTCCTCTGATTGGTTGCCTTTGTGTGTACGACAGTACCCTCACAACTTGAGAGCACACGTTTTCTTATATGGACAGCACTTTCTCATTAGCCTAGATGTAGGCGGAGATATTTGCTGGTGATCTAGGTAATGTTGAGAAAATCAAATGACCCGATGACAGGCCTTTGTGCAGAAATAAAAATTTAACTCAATGCGTGGGCGAATGGAATTCATATTTTTACACTTACTGAGGCACCAGTATAACATCCCAAATACGAGAAAAAATGAGTTTGGTAAAATATGGGACCTTTAACATATTAGCCAATTCAAACTATACACATGTGTGGGAAGCTCCTCCTTTTTTGACTGTGGCACGAAACTTAATATTTTTTGTATTTATTAATAAGAAGAATACAATATGTCCTTCCCCATTCACGGTTCACCAAGTTCCAAAATCTGTAAGCATTGTTGTGTGACTTCTCCAATGAAGTACAACCTAACACAAGCACATCATATCTTTACCATGCATGCTAGCATGTGTTTCCGCATGCATGAAAGCTAAGATATGATGATGCTCACAAGGCAGTGAGGAACAATTGCAGTTTTACATTTGTAAGCAGAAGAAGTTTACATTAAGTTCTCCGACTCACTGACAGTGTAAGCAGGTCATTAGTCAACATTTTGCTCACACCCAATTATCACACCACATCAAACAGAATAGTATAACTAGCAAATGATAAAACAATTAATGAAGAAGTAATTGACACAAAACATGCTCTTTGAACGCTATTTAAATCCTTAGAAGTCCCACAAAGCAGACTGGTAGTATGTATAATTGGGATTGTTCCTCACTGTCTCGTGAGCCCCACTTTTATGGTAGCATACATCTACCCTGTATTAGTGTATTGCAGAAAATATACAGGGATGAGAATTGTCCGCCGTTCGGCTAGCACAAGCACGACTATCATATACCGTTCTAACTTGCTCGGTAGTGTAAATATTTTCATTTTGTGGCATAAACAAAACTCGTTTGCGGCAGATTGGACAACGCAGTTATACAGTATAACGATCCAATCGTGGTCATAGTAAATCGAGTTTCACCATTACCATGTACATGTGTTCTCGGTTCTCAGAAATCGCAGTGTAACTAGTTAGTTAGCCAAATGATAGCGCGAACTGAGCGACGGTGTGTTCATAGTTTTACGATGGCGAAAGTGTTAGAAAAAACGGATGGTCAGTGACGTGTGTGTGTGTGTGTGTGTGTGTTGTGTGTGTGTGTGTGTGTGGTGTGTGTGTGTGTGTGTGTGTGTTTTAGCAAAAAACATTCAGCCAAAGCAACAAATGGTAAAAAATAGCACATTAATGGATAATATTATCAGTCATTGATTATAACACCACCAAGGCATCAATCAAACTTGTCAGTAAGTGTGCAGATCCATGCTTCCGACTGCAGTTTGGATTCTAAAACTAAAGGTAGTGCTATGTACACAACCCCATGGCCCTGTTCCCACTTTCATGTTACTTCTCCTGCCTGCTCCCTTTTCTCCTTGTTCAAATTCATTCTTAGCACACTCAAACCAGTCCTCACCTGTCTCCTACCCATGGGAGGCAGACAAGACTGATCAATGATGAATCTCAGCTAAACCGCACTAAAGAGCAGCATAAGGGTTTGGAGGTGGCTCCCCCAGCCATCTATCTTCTTCATGCTCCCTCCTCCATCTGTCTCTCTCTTGAGCGTTGGTAAACGAGTAGCTGGTGGACCCTTCTGCAGCACTCTAATAGGGCACCCTGTGATGTGGCACAGATAACTGATGTGGCCTGGGGAGGACTTGAAAAGCACCCCCCCCCCCCCACCCTCATACACACACACACACTTACGGGAAAAAGCTTAGAAGGTGGATTTGGTCATGAAAGCAATGCAGTGGTTCCAAGAGACTGCACAGAATCTATAACTCTCTCGAGGAAAACGTCTGGGTACATGGATTGAGATGCTGCATGGAGAATCCTCAGCTGGCAAGATGAAGAGCGGGCCTGTTCCTTTGACCAGCCATTCTGTCCTTTCAAAGTGAGAGAGAGGCAGGCAGGAGGAAATCGAACAAGCTCAGTTTATGATTTATCTCTCTGTAGTTGAAGACTTTGTGTCTCCCCAAGGGCTTAGCCATATTGAAGCGACACTCCTTGCACCAACAGATCTGCTTTCTAACTGTCTTGTTTCTGAAAAAGGAAGTACATTTTATTCTACCTTTTATAGTTTGCTATGAAGAATATAGTAATCACTTGTTTTTGACAGTTAATGGGGACCAGAAACCCCGTGAAATGTAAATAACCGTGAAGTAGGGAATACCCACACCCACCCACCGACACACACACACACACACCCACACACACACACACACACACACACACACACACACCCACACACACACACACACACACACACACACCCTCTCACACCCCAGGAATTTTTGTGTATTTGGGTTCCAGAATGATTAAAATATGTAAGCAGTATTTATACTTTACATATTCGAGACTAAAATTAAAACAGTACACATATTTACTCAATTCTTTAGGCGATAAAACCTTTGTTAACCTTTCGCAATGGTCACCTGACCATTGTCAGGATATGCAGGGAGACGCCTTGGCAGTGGGAACACTAATGGTATGAATCGTATGGTTTGCTGCTCTGAAGGCTTTATTGGCTTCTTTAAACACTCAGTATCAAGATGTCCTCTCTTAAACACTACCCCTCCCTGGTTGCCATCGCTAAACATTCACTGCACACTAGCAACTGCTCGCGCTGCGTTTTCATCCTTTCTCACCCTCACTGCTTCACACACCTGCGCAGTCCCATCACACACACACACACACACGCTTTTTGAGAGAGGCAAAGAGGTTTGTGTTGGTGGTGGAGGAGGCTTGTAGAGGCTTTAAGGTAACTCACCTGCAGTATTGCCACACATTATGATCGTAAACACGGTCCTTGAAGAAGAAATCTGAAGGCCTCCTCTTCCAAAAAAGGCCTGTTTCGTCCATGTTAAAACCTTGCTCCCGCCATTACCACCTCTTGGTTGCTATGGAGGAAGCTTTCGCAGGGGCACACTTAAATGGCAGTGTAACTACGTAATTAAAAAATGTTTTCACTTAAACGAAAAAAGTTATTGCAAACATGACACTAAGATACAGTACGTATGTAAGACGGTCTATAGCGTGGGCGAGACAATCTGCAAAACAAGGACATGTGTGGGATAAGGGAAGTTGTTGGGTGAGGGTCCAATAATGCGCAGCCAATCAACTCATGCGATAAAGCCACGCGTGGGCTCATTGGTCAGTGTCGCCACGGGAACCAATCATGCACCCTATATCAATGCTTCTTTCTGCAGTTTGCTGATCCGTCTGTATTTTTTCATGTTTATTTTTTGATAGCGCGGAAGCCGCAAAGTGTGAAATGGCAAGGGAACCCTGTATTCACTATGTGCCATATTCTCCGGTTTCTGTTCGAGGGAAAAGGTGACCAGCTGCCCGCTGTTTTGGTTCTGCAAATTCTCCCGTTGACTTCATTCTGGCATTTGCACACCTTAATCAGTCATAAACCCTAAAATGTAGGGATTTGCTGTCAATCTGATCTTGTACCCGTTTGTGCCCTTGATGGTGTTTCAGATATAGTAAGAATGCATCCTATGAAGGTGAATGTTTTTCCTTATGTTATGTTCCCTGTGCTAATGTGCCCGACGTGATCCATTGTTATGTTCGTCAACACCATGTTAGCAAGTGTATCCAGTTGCGTTTGAGTTGACCCAATAACGACGGGATGGGTTAAGATTGGAATGTAATATTTTAGCACAGTTTTCTGACATAGTGCAATTGTGAAAGATCAAGCTTGTCTTCTTTTCTGATCCAGGCATTATGTGTCGTCTGCCACAGATGTGTATTGTGTCCTACACTGCAGACATTTATATTTTAAAAATAACTATTGGTTGTCAGATATTGATAGTATACGTAAAAAAAGTAGGGTAAAAATATACAAGGTTTTGGCTTCAAATGTACTGTACACATTCGAGACAGAGTAAATGTCTTTAGTCAATCAATTACATCATTGATCAATTAGGTAATTGATTGAGTAAATGTCTTTAGTCAATCAATAACATTGAGTGCGAACTGTGGCATTAAAAACGATCTGCCGATCAAGTACTAATTATCAGCCGATACCGACCAACCCGATCAGACCAGTGTAAAGTCTATTGGCTGCTACAAGATTTGGGTCTGTAATGCACCATGAAGAGCATTTTTGACATCTACAGTACTGATACTAAACAAGAAGGCTTCATTCACAATCTGTTGCAATTAATCCTAAAGATTTTATATGGGGTTGAGGTCAGGGCCCTCAAAATCTTCTATACAGAAATCAAATTTCATCTTGCTTATCTCCAATTTTTAAAGATGTCAACCCACAAATATCGTTGATGTGTGGTGCAAAGAGGAACTAAGACAGACAAATCCTTAAATTTTATGTCAGCCCGTCTGGTGAGACAGAAGAGAAGAAGGGGATTATTTCCGATTGAAAGGGTCAGGAATGCTTTCAGAATCCGGACAAAATCTCTTCTTTGTAAATTCACTTCAAAAATGACTGTCTCATCTTTGTGCCTCAACTCCATCTAACGTGTAAAGGGCATAAAGATTGTGTGATGACCTTTGACACCCAATCTATAACTGTCTTAAGAGTGGGTCCTGATAATTGCTATGGTAACAGCATGTTGCAATTCCGATGGATTGGCCCAATTTGTTTTTTCAATATAGACATATATTGTTTTAACTCATTGGACTGCTAGGTCTTTTGTGCTTGAATGTTTGTGGATATTCATGAGACAAGGTGCTGTGTTTGATTCATTGACTCATAAAAACAGTTTATCGAGCAGTAGGAGGAAAGTAAGTGCAAAAGTGGGATTATATTGTATAGGGAGATGGGAAGATTATGGGTCAAAGACGGCAAACTAAATCAAAGAAAAATGCAGAAACAACAGAGAAAGATGAGATTATCATTTGAAAAGGAGCTACGATCGGTTGTTACGAGGAATTGAAAATGAGAGGTAAGATAAAATTGGGTGAGGGTGACAGTGCTTAACTTGAGTGAAAGGCAGTTAGAATGGGTCTGACCTTAACCGGCTAGAATAGATTGGCCTGCCAAAACTGCTTAGAGGAACACATAGAAGTATTGGAAAGACATACCAAATAGGTCACACACTCCACAGTGAACAAACACTGCCAGTACAACTGCATGTTTGCTAATTGAGATTTTTATTTATTTACATTTACACCAATTGTGTAAGTGGATCTTACGTTTATGTCATTGCAATTAGACATTGTGATTGAAATAGAGCGGAACTGTATTTTATGACTAACCGGTTCTCCGAACAAAATTTGGGACGAAAAATAACTCCAGTTCACCTTGTAGTTTTGACTCACCGTATTTGTATTGCCGGGGGTTGGCTCAGTTGTTTTGTTTTTTTTTTTTCTTCCGAAATGTAATCATCACTGACTCCATGAGTCACAAATTGTAAGTATCTTTTTGTTGCTCAGAATTAGCCTTCAGTATGGAAAGAAAGTATAAAGCCTAAATCTAAGTGTCCTTTAGTTTTTACTTTGTATCCTGTTCAGGTATTTTTTAGTCTTGTTAAATTCTACTGCGGTGTCTCCGCACCTGGAGGTGTGTTCAGTCTGCCCGCATGGATATGATCCTGCGGATGGCCTGGGGACCTCTCCACAATGTCAGACCTGATTGGGATCATTTCTGTGGCGGCATCTTCTGTGGGTGTGAGCAGTGGCACCTCTATGTGGGCCTCTATATGTTGTCTTTACTAGCCTGGAGCCTCAGTGTCTTGCCATTAGTCATATGATCTCTCTTTATTGTTAGTCAACAGTTGCTATGTGTGGAAATGTGTATTCATGTGTGCATTTTTCTGTGGGGAAAGGAGTGGTGGGGTTTTGTATTCATTTTGCTTTTTTGTCAGTCTTTATCGCTTGGAAGCACTTTGAGTTGCATTCTTTGCATATGAAAAGTGCTGAATTATTTAAGAGGTAAATGAATAAATAAGTGGAATGAGAAAGCCAAAAATGAGTAAATCAGTTAAAAGCTAAACCAAACAGGTGTCTGCCCTTAAAAACAGGGTCTGTGTTCCCGAAGCCGTCTTTGAGGCTGTTCAGATGCTTTTTCCATATTAAATGAATGGAGCTTCTCCACGTTTTTTTCTTCTATTTCTTTTTTAATTATTAAAAGGTCACCAGATCACCTCACGACCTGTGATGGTTGATTAAAATAAAAGCACATCTGGTAGATATGATAGCCTAAGATCAAAGAACCTAAAAATCCACCCTGAAACACATAGGGAGCCAATATCTTAACATTGGTGTAATGCACTCCATTTGGTCTTTGTCAGCACATGAACGGCTGAGTATTTGTAATGTGGAGCTTTTATTTTTGGGAACACCAGAGAGCAGGGCATTCAGTATTCCAAATGACAGGAGATAAAAGCATAAATCACCACTTTCATGTTAGCCTGAGGTCGAAACGACCCAACCATGATATTCTTAAGGTTGTAAAAGTTTCTCTCTCCTGCTCTCAGGACTGATCACTAAAACCTCTGTCATGTGTGTGTCTGGGGTAGTTAAATTACAAGTCAGTCCAATATTTCAGTATTTTTTACTTCAACTCAGATTAACAACAATCCATTTATAACAAACACTAGATTTCCAACATATGCACTTAAAGAATAGAATTCAATCACTCATAAAATACTTTTTTTCAGCCGGGAGAGGTGCTATTATTAGTTGGTTACTCAACTAAATATCTATAGGATGTGAGGATAAGTGGCTTGGAAAATGGATGAATATGTAATTCTTAAAAGATTCAATAGTGAAAGTCCTAGTGCACACAATCAAGGAGACATGTGGAAAAGATCCTCGATCCTCGGTGGATGCACCTGTGTCTAATTCGAGATCCTGCCAGAGCTCTTCCTTCGAGAAAGGAGGAGCTGTTAGCTAGCAACGGCTAACTAGCAGGCTCAAGGAGGGACTGGCTGCAGGCAGGGACTGTTTACTCCACCAAAAGAGGTTGAACTTGGCCCAGTTTTAGTGGTAGCATTGGCAATGCCTTGTTGACCAATGAAGCTAGGGTTTACCAGTGTTTGAACAGTGTTTTTTTCAGGAGGTTATTAGTGTAGATTATCCCAGTGGAGACATAACCTGAGAAAGTTCAGTCTCGACAAGTGTAAATATCCTAATCCTCTGCCTGTTAGGCTACGCTCCAAACTACTCCTGCATTGCCGTGTGTTGCATCGCCTCCAGCCTTTAGCTTTTCCGTCGAAAGAACCTTGTGGTGAACCAACTTGTCGATATCCTCCTCAGCCTTTCCCAGCAAAACAATTTCCTCAACCTCAGGTTCCTGTCGAGCAGCAGAAGTATGAGACCGCATGCACGCAATCCTTTTCCATATTTTTCGACGATTACTTGTTTTGATTGACAACACAACTGTTGCGTTCTTGTCATAGGCATTGGCCATCAGTTTCTTGAGGCCCATGGTGAAAAAAGATGAATAAATGCGCGAAGACGTACAGAACAAGTGTGCGTAAGCGTATGACAATGTATTCGGTATCGTATATACAGGAAGTGCATCACGGGTAAAGATTGGCGTTCCCCCTCCCCCCCCCAAAAAAAAAAAAAAAAGAAAGTGTCGCTCTGGGCTGGGACACGTCCAGATTTTGCTTGGATTTAAAAAATATTCATTTTCAATTTTTTTTTTTCAATTAATGTCCAAAATACATGTAATAATAATATTACTTCATATTGGAGGGTTTATTGTACATGTGAATTTTGGGGAGAGTCTTCCTTTAACAGGAGCTACTTTAAGAGCTTTTGGAAACTCGTCAGACTGAAGTTAGCAATTTATTGTTTGCTGCAAATCAGCTACCACTTCACAATAATTTTGAAACAGTCAAATGGTATTGAGTCGAAACAGCTCATTGACTGTTTGAATTGCTTAACCGTTTTCTCGAGTTATTTTGGGCAACTGTATCAAATTAGAGTTTAGAGTTTTTCCTGGGTGGCTTTGGCTATAGAATCATTTTATCATTTTTCTGATTTGTGCTGACATTTCACCTATTGAATTGTATTTTTTTCAGTAAAATAACAGGCAAACTCTATTTACGTTACCGTTTCTGGTAGTGGTCTTTTTCTACACATTATAGGCATCTGAAACCCAAGTGTATTGTATATGTAATGGCCAAGCATATAAGCATTGGG
The DNA here is from genome assembly GCF_019802595.1 of Syngnathoides biaculeatus. Taxonomy (NCBI): domain Eukaryota; kingdom Metazoa; phylum Chordata; class Actinopteri; order Syngnathiformes; family Syngnathidae; genus Syngnathoides; species Syngnathoides biaculeatus. Next base: position 20,293,871 of record NC_084652.1, on the reverse strand, counting down.
TTCGAACAAGTTTTTGTCATTCAAATTTATAGCCGCTAGCGACAAAAAAAAAAAAAAAAAAATCAAGATTTTAGCTGTTTTACATATATCGCAGGGTTCATAGCCCCTGAAAAAATGTAGTTGCTTGTAGTCCAGAAAATACGGTAGTCTAAAATGACTGGCACATCCCACAAATCAACGCAGTTCCCAAAGCATATAGTTCTGTATGCGAAAAGATGAAGACATTGCACAGTGTTTTCCTAGCTACCATAGTTTTTTTTCCATGTAGTTATGTTTTTATCTTACATTTTTAACTACACAACAATAAAAACAAGGTACAGTAATCTTTTGTTTTTCACCAGAACCACCCACGAAAAGCGAAAAACCACAAAGTAGTGGGGGATGTATGTTTATGTGGGTACCAGAACATTTAAAATATGTAAACAGTATTTGTACTTTGGATACTTGGACAAAAAGACTTGGTTATAAAACCTTATAAATTTAATACAGTATTATGAATGTATAATTTAAGTATAAATTATAAAACACTTGTTGTATTATATTACTGGAAAGTTACCATTCATCACTTGGAGATTTCGACTGGGGCTGCCATTTGGGTACCAGAATATTAATCAACAGTACAGCATTTATACTTTGCATACTTGAAACAAAAATTACAACCATACAAGTGTCTAGCTAATAACAAAATAATGTTTTTATTGCATTACAGAAAGTCACAAACAAAGCAAACGCGTTATGTGTTCTCGTGTAGTCCCGAATGTCTCCGATGCACTGTTTTGATGTCACTTCCGGTGTGTCCCTGTTATACTCCTTTTTTTTCACCGGTGTGGCACCCCCTCCCCAACAAGAGGAGTTTTGATAGTGAGGAGAACGTGGGATGTCTCTCGCTCACCATCTCCAGCCCGTTCTGGCCACATCTCTACAAATCCTGTTTTTTTTTTTATTTCCTTATGGCAGTCTGAAATGTAACAAACACAGCAAAGGTGATAAATAAAGCAATCGTGAGTTGATAAACAAAGCAACCGTAAGCAAACCCGAGTGTATATAAGCATATTAAGCACAGCAAATGTGCATTAAAAGTAAAACAGGTGCGAAAATATGAGATAACTTTATGTACAATGAATCCATTGAATTCAACACACCTTAAAAGGATATAACCCCGTCAACACAATTGCTAAACTCGACAGCTCGTACCATATTGTCCCACGCTTTTGAAATTTTCAAACCAACCTTTGCTTGCCGAAAAGACTCATCCTCGAGAGGGTGAATCCCTCATTGCATCATCACACATTTTGCTTCCTTATTAAAACTTATGGAAGCGGTTTTACAGATGTTTACCTCCTCATTCTTTATGTAGCGCCTCGCTGATTCATTCACACCATAATGGCGTCACAAAAGCGTTACTGGCTTTTCATTTTTGGGAGGTGGGGCCTGTGGAAAAAAAAACCTGATGCACTTAAGCTGCAATGAGTGAAGCGCCAAGTAGAGAGGGATTACTGTAGACATTGCTTTGTTTCATCCATGCTCACATCTTTTGGAATATTTCTTTGGATTTGAGGCATCAAAACCTGAAATTCTTGCAAGGTCCTTAAGACAAGTAGTTCGTTTAAAAAAAAAAAAAAACCTTGTGTTACAATGAGACTTGCACACTGGGAGTCCAGGTTAAATGAGATGGCTGTCAAGTATCAACACTGTCTTACATGGACGTCTCTTACACAAAGCACACAATAGTCCAACTGTGAGCTTGTAGAAACCGGGAGAAGTTTAAATAAGATGGCTGTCTACCCTGTCAGGTCACATCTTAAGTCCATTCACACACACATAAACACACAGCTTCAAGTGTGGGGAATGGCAGTATGAGTTTCATTCACACTCTTAGACCCAAGTACACACACGCACACACACATACGCACACACACACTTACCTTTGGGATAAGAGGTAGACACAAATCTTGAAGGAGTCATGGAGACAGGATTTAAGTGACAGACACAGACAGTCTAAAACAAACACTGAGGAGACTTCTTTAAATGACGGAGACACATTGGTTTTGCGACTAACTGGAACTCAATGCACCTGTGAGGCTTTTACTGGTCGTTTATCATTCGGTTTATAGATGTGCCACATACACAGATTACGTGCCATGCTCTTTCTCAACAAGATTGATTATTGAGGTCCCAGTCGTCATCAGGTCACCAAGAGAACACTAACATTTGTTATGGTTTCTGCAGTCTGCCGAGACTGTGACAAACATTAGTCAGCATTATTATAATCTGAAAAATAGATTTCCTTTTATACCAGTTTATGAAACTGAAATTTTATATGGTGATTCTTTCCTTGATTATTTTTTTCAGACTGTTGAAAATCTGCAACAGTGTAGAACTTTAAAGGATTTGTTATATTACTTTTATTTGCTACAACAGAATGAATGAAGCAATTTATATTTGTTTTATTTCATATTTTAAATCTAAAAATCTCTCACTTTGATTCCCCAAGCCACTGGTTTTGCCACATGTAATATCAAAGAGAATGGGGCAGACAGCGACGCCGACCTTGATGTAGATGGAGATGACACATTGGAGTACGGTAAAGCCCAGTACACTGAAGCTGACATCATCCCATGCTCTGGAGCTGGAGAGGACCAAGGAGAAGCTAGAGAGCGAGAGGCACTACGGGGAGCTGTGCTCAAGTATGACTCAAAGATCACCAAACAAAGAAATAAATTTGATCAAAGTAGATTGTTATGCTGGTTGTTTTAACTAATACATTTGAGACAGCAAACAAAGAAATAATATAATTCCAATGAAATCTCTGTCTTGGCATATTTAGCATATCAATATGCAAACACCCCTTTCCATTAGCTGGAGTAGACTGTTTGATTAACCTTATTAACCTTATTGCTCTTGCATTTTAACCCAGGATCAAGCTATATCGCAATAATTCAATGCCATTTTAAGTAGGAATTTATTGGTTAATTGTTTTGAGTGTTTTGTAAATGAAATTTTGAAGTAGGTGTAAAACTTGCAAACCCTTATCATTTTCTGTAGAAAAAAAAAAACGTTTAAAAAAACCCATTTGTCTGTTTCAGCGGAGGAATGCCATCAAACAGAATAACGCCTGAGTTCTCTAAATGGGGAAGTGATGGTGAGAAGACAAACATGAAATTGCAGCAATTATTACATTTATACAGCCCCAAATCCACTGAAGTTGGGATGTTGTGTTAAATAAAAAGAAATCAATGATTTGCTCATCATGTTCAATGTATTGAATACACTACAAAGACAGGATGTTTTTGATGTTGCAGGATGTTTACAACTGATGACCTTTTTTTTCTTTTTAAGGAAATAATCATTAGTGTAGAATTTTATGGTTGCAACACGTTCTATAAAAGCTAGGACAGGGTTATGTTCATGTCATGTCCATGAAAATGATGTAGTTTGGATGACAGCATATGTTTCTCCAAAACCACAGATGTGTAAGTTACCCATGGGCCATTGGCACTAACAGAGTGCCCTGCCATCACAGATGCTGTCTTTTGAACTTTGTGTCCATAACAGTCCAGATGGTTCTTTCCTCTTTGGCCCGGAGGACACGATGTCCACAGTTTCCAATAACAGTTTGAAATTCAGTGTTGGTTTTCAGCCTTACCATGTGCATGCAGTGATTTCTCCAGATACTCTGAACCTTTTGATGATATTATGGAGCTTAGATGATGGAATCCCAAAATTCCTTGTAGTTATTTGTTGAGCAACATTGACTATTTTCTCATGCAGTTTTTCACAAAGAGGTGAACCTCGCCCCTTCTTTGCTTGTGAATGAGCTATTCAGGGAAGCTCCTTTTATACCCAATCATAGCTGCCACTTGTTCCAACTGTTCGCCTGTGGGATCTTCCCAACAGGTGTTTGATGAACATTCCTATACTTTTTCAGTCTTTATTGCCAACCTGTCTGATTTTTTTGGAACGTGTTCCAGCCATAAAATTCAAAGTTAATGATTATTTTCAGGTTGAACATTAAATATCTTGTCTTTGTAATGTATTCAATTCAATATAAGCTGAATATGATTTACAAATCATTGTATTCTGTTTTTACTTAACACAACGACCCAACTTCATTGGAATTGGGATTGTAGAAGACAACAGGCTTTTGGTCATTGGCCATATTTTGATTCAAAAACTCATTCCGCCATGGCTGGTTGTGTGTCCACAGAGATGCCTTCAACGAGCAACGGTGAGAGCTGCAAGATGGACCCAAGCACTCCCTCATCCTCCACCCCTTCCTCCTCTTGCATCCCACGCACCTGTAAAAACAGCGATATTGAAAAGTAAGTTTTGGTCTTCTGGTCAAGTTAAAGCAAGTGGAATATAAATCTCACTTGCAGGGATGAAAATTTTCCGCCGATTTTCAGACCAAAATGACCATTCTCGAGATAAGCGCAAGTCCGTTGAGAAAATTTCAGGGGGTAGGGTATCGTGCGCCTGCCTCTCGGTGGTGGGCTCCGAGCTGCAAGTTCAGCTTTGTGCTAGCATAAGCACGACTATCATATGCTGTTCTAACATGGTCGGTAGTGTAAATATTTGCATTTTGCGACATAAACATTAAAACTTGTTTGCGGCAGATTACTCGATTGGACAACAGAGTTATACAGTATAACTATCCAATCGTGTTTGTGGTTAATCGAGTTTCACCATAGCCATGTACATGTGTTCTCGGTTCTCAGAAATCGCAGTGTAACTTGTTAAACAAGTAATGGCGCGTGGGACTTAGCGCGAACTGTGCGACGGTATGTTCAAAGTTTTACGATGGCGAAAGTGTTAGAAAAAAAGGATGAAGATCGAGCGAGGGCAATTGCCAAGGATGCTGGAATCAAAAACTGTTTCAGACAGGCATGGCTTGAAAAAAGTGTAACCGTGCAGATAGGACCGAAAACGGTATCAACATGTCTAACCGAACACATACAAAAAGTGGACTTTCCCGGCAAAGTGCTGTGCACTCTGTGTTCCGATAGGAGCAAAAAATATCCAGGAGGAAACTCAAACACCAATCCCCCCACCCCCCAACCCCCCTCCATCGACAGACATTTTCAGTCTTTTTCCCAATTGGTTATTCTCATCCGTGCACTTGATGTAAATATTTATATTTTAAATTGTACAGAGAGCTCACTTTAGAAAATTGAAGTCATGATTATATTTTGAATAGAATAACATATCCCCCACACCGTAGTTGTCCTCTGGTAAGGATTATGGATGACTGCTAGTTTAGCTTTAGTAAGCAAAGGGTACACTCTTTTTCTTTTTTTCTGCATGCACATACACTCATCAAGGCACACAGCAAGCAGGCAGTGAGAGAAACTATCCATTAGAACACACTGTGTGTGTGTGTGTCCTAAGACCAGTGCTTTGTAATACTGTCATTTTCACCCCTCATCTATATTCTCCCAAAAGCAAACTGTCAGACCGACACACACGCAGAGACCTTGTCTCTTGCTTGGTTAATAGAGGTCATCTCATTCCAAGAGTGACAGATTCTGATGGGCAAACGAGCTGAGAGAGATTTGCTTGATATGTTGAATCTGCATGTGTGGTGTCCATCCATCCATCCATTTTCAGTACCGCTTATCCCCATTAGTGTTGCGGGCATGCTGGAGGGTATCCCAGCTCCAGTGAAGAAAATAAGTATTTGAACACCCTGCTATATTGCAAGTTCTCCCACTTAGAAATCATGGGTCTGAAATTTTCATCGTAGGTGCATGTCCACTGTGAGAGAGATAATCTAAAAAGAAAAATCCAGAAATCACAATGTATTAATTTTTTTTTTTTTAATGAGTTATTTGTGTGACACAGCTGCAAATAAGTATTTGAACACCTCTGAAAACCAATGTTAATATTAGGTACAGTAGCCTATGTTTGCAATAACAGAGGTCAAATGTTTCCTGTAGTTGTTTACCAGGTTTGCACACTCTGCAGGAGGGATTTTGGTCCACTCCACCACACAGATCTTCTCTAGATCAGACAGGTTTCTGCTCTGTCGGTGAGAAACAGAGTTTCAGCTCCATCCAAATTTGTTCAAATACTTATATGCAGCTGTGTCACACAAATAACTCATTAAAAAAAATCATACATTGTGAGTTCTGGATTTTTCTTTTTAGATTATCTCTCTCACCGTGGACATGCACCTATGATGAACATTTCAGACCCCTCCATGGTTTCTAAGTGGGAGAACTTGCAAGATAGCAGGGTGTTCAAATACTTATTTTCTTCACTGTATGTTTGAGGCCTAAAATCTGGCAAAAAATTGAAAAGTTCAAGGGGGCCGAATATTTTAACTAGGCACTATAAATACTGCTATACCATGTTTGCTTTGGATTCTGCGCTCCAGAAATGGCAGAGCGCTACTCTGTTTTTGTTTCATTAGCATTTGTTTCGTGTATTCAGGACCTAAGCTATTTAGGGATTCGTACTTTTTACTCCCATGAATTGGAGCAACATGCTCTGAACTTTGTTTTGGCTAGAACCCGACCTATAGAGTTCCGAATGGGCTGCATCTATAAGTACTCAAATGTTTAGGACTTGATCTTTTTTTTTTTTTTTTTTTTTTAATGTATGGAACGTCAATTTTTGAGCACAAGTTATCTTATCTTGACAAAAATATATGTTCAACTGTACCAGACTTACACCAGTTGACAATTAGAATAATTAATACCTAGTTTATCCCCTAGGTATTTGCCAATCTCAAGATTCTTCTTTACAAGAGATTTAACTACATTGTAGGTGGCTGAAGTAGAACACATCTTAATCTCAGTAGTTTAAATTACATCAGGTAGGTAAATTACTGCATTGGATCAACCATTCATGTCTACCTCTAACCATTCCCTGCCTCACTAGTTTCTATCAATGCATTTCTTTACGGAGCTCCTGTGCTCCTCCATCTGTAAATGAAAATGAGGTTTGTCTCCTTTGGTTACATGGGTACGTGTGTGTGTGTGTGTGGTGTGTGTGTGTGTGTGTGTGTGTGTGTGTGTGTGTGTGTGTGTGTGTGTGTGTGTGTGGTGTGTGTGTGTGTGTGCGTGTGCGTGTGTCATTTCACAGAGTAGCTTTTGTGATCCCTCCCCTGTTTCCATCTCTCCCTCTTTCTGATCCCACATGGGTAATGATCTGTTGGCCTCCTGTGGGCATCCTTGTTCCCCTGCTCATTCCACCGCAAGATAAATGAGCTCTCATACGAACACACACAGACACATGCGCAGAATACCTTAGATGCCCTTTGCCCTCCCAGATAAATGGCCCCTCCAATGCCACCAATGTGATGGCTACTAAATCCGGTGCTTCAGCTGGAAGAATGCTGAGAGATTTTCATGTGGTTTCTACAAATAATTGAATCTCTCCCCAATTATGAAGTGATGAAGCCGGCTTTCAACAACCCCCACCGCTCACCCCCCACCTTCTTTTGGCTCGTGGGCTTCTCTTCATTTTTGTCACCTTCATGTTCTTCCCTTTCAATCTGTAGCTTATTGTTGCACAGACATATCTTTCCCTCTCAGCACCCCTTTCCCATGCACATTTCTTATCCTTTACCTCAATTTTTCACATGCACTTATAAGCCATCTTATTGATGTTCTTGCTGTTTGAGAACTGCATACAGAGAAATAGATTGGAGAGATTTGGGGGAAAAATCAATAGTGACTTAAATGTTTCATCACAGTGAAGTTAAGGCATCTGTTAACTCGCTGTGGCAGAGAGCAATGCTCTGATGGGTTTTTGTTTGTATTTTAGCTGACCTTACTGTACGTTTTAGAATTGTGTCCTTTCTTTGCCAGTACAATGTTTGCTCGAGATTTTTTAATAATGTTGTTTTGAAGATGTGTACCTGAGATGTATGAAGACCAATTGACACTTGGGTGGCTGAAATGGGTGGTAAGGTTTCTGAGGCGAAGAAGGGCGCTGCACATGCAAACGGATGATTTTTGGTATATTATCAATGAAAAACCCACAGCCAATATGGTCCCATGTGTTTTTTCACCACAAAACATGATTTTGACGTATACAGCTTTTTGTAACTCCCGCCATGGAAATCCTCTCGAGGGATTTGTTTTCGAGAAGCAGCAGAAAGTGACGTACATGGCAGAACTGCCCTTAAGTGGACTCGTTTGTTTCCATTAGTTTTACCTCCGGGAAGGTAGCTTGTTGTTCCTTCGTGTTAGCCAAAATGCCGGCTCATTGCATTGCTGGACATTGCTTGAACACTCGGGAGAATGGATTACCCTTCATGAGTTTGAAAGTTTTCCCCAGTAACTTCACTCGGTTGTGTGGTGTTGTACTTTTCGAAAGTAATATTGCCCTGAGTGCTCGAAACAATAATGTAATATTGCCCCGGTAACTTCACTCGGTTGTGTGGTGTTGTCCTTTTTGAAAAGAACTTCGGTGTCAGAAGGGGCGTCGGAAAAATGTGAATATCTCTGTTGTTCGGCTTCCATAGTAGCAGGCACTGCGCGTTTTCAACGACAGAAGTGACGCTGACGTCAAGGACAGTTGACGCAATTAATATGGCGACCACTTGGATGTCGAGGGACACTCAATTGCACAACTTTGTGCATGGATGATGCGCTCTCTGCTCACTTTTTTTTCCCATATAGACATTAAAGTGAATACTGTTATGTATTTTTCATTACAATATCTATTTTAGAATGTTTATAGGGATGACACCGCAAGGTTCTTTTCAAAAGTCTGCAGCCTTTATCAACTTGTTAAATGGCTACATCAATTACAATAATACATTGGCTATATAACACTATCTTTTATGGAACATGAACACATGCATTATATGCCGTATGCTGTCATATTTGTATTTGCATTTTGGGGCAAATGGTTCCATAGTTGCAAGCTGACGGAAAATGTTGCACTGTTTTTTTTTTTTTTTTTTTTTTTTTTGAAGAAATTGGGTGGGATGATTGTGTTTAAAATGCTTTTCATTACATTGAGGTTTCTACATCATTGTGGTGGCAATAGGCATTGGAACAACCGTAATTTCAGGCCTACAGAATGCACCTGATTATAAGCCTCACCCAATACATTTTGGAAAGGAAATACTATTTGGTACATACATAAGCCGCACCTGTGTAAAAGCCGCAGGTGCCCACATTGAAACCCACATTGAAACACGATATATTTACAAAGAAAGACGGTACGCAGAAAGTGTTTTCAAAGTTTTAATACCTTAGCTTAGTCCAACATAGCAACAACACGCTAGCACGAACAGTGCTGGTTAAAAAAAAAAAAAACATACTGGTAAAAAAAAAAACAGCCGGGTATGCTGCACTGTAGCAACGCGCTAGCACAGCACTAACGGGACCGATTAAAAAAAACATATCTAAATAACCGCTAGCGCGGCGCTAAAGCTTGTGCAGCGCTAACAGGAACGGTAAAAAAAAACGTACCGGTAAAAGTCACTTCCTCAGCACATATATTCCACCAGTCTCACTCTTACCTTTTCCGCTCGAGTGACCCCTTACGGCCATTAGAAAAAAATCACAAATTAGCTGCATCACCGCAAAAGTCGCAGGGTTGAAAGCGTGTGGGAAAAAAAGTCGCGTCTTATAGGCTGTAAATTAAAAATTAATTATTAATTCTATTAATGTCACTCAATTTTCTGTGACTGGTCATCGGCTCACTTAGCTTCTTGCACTTGGCTGCACATACGCACACACTTTCATGTCGAGGAAGTTTTTTTTTCTCCTCATGAACACCCGGGCATCCTCTTTTACGTTTCCTTTTTTGTGGGAGGAAGGGGGGGTGGGGTTAGGATAGGACAATCGAGACGAACGGTCCCTCACCATTCACTAACTCTGCTTGGCTTGGAGACTATAATCTTTTTGATGTGTGCTTTTACCATTGTAGAGCGTTTTTTTTTTTTGGTTTTTTTTTTTTTTTTTTTTTTTTTCCTACTAATGACTGACCACCTCAGTCATTTTATTATTTACTACTGATCCTATTCTGTTTGCTTTGGTGTGATAATTTCAGTTTCGATTCGACCCCTTGAGTGGAAACATAATGACTTGCCTGGATTGTCATTGTGCGGGGCAATGTAAGCTGCTTCTGGTTACAAATGCAAAATTGCAATTGTTCCTCACTGCCTCGTGAACACTATCATATGATAGCTTACAAAAATGCTAAAACACATGCTACCACACATGATAACAATGTAACCAGTATGTTCAGGTGTACTTTGTTGGACAAGTCACACAACAACTTTAATAGATTTTGGAACTCAGCATGCACATAAGATGCACCAAATTATAAGGCACCCCGTCTATTTAGGAGACAATTCAAAACTTGTAAGTGCACCTCATGTTTATGGAAATACACTATTATTGGAAAAAAATAGCAAAATCCACAAATATGCGCGGCCCTTAATGGGCAAGAGCACACTGTAATCAAACAGTGTGCCAGGTCACATTAGTGACCCCTAAGCACTCTTCATGTGTGCTCTGGAAAATTGTTTAAAAAAAAAAAAAGAGAGAAAGTTACATAATTGCTCCCAAAAAATATTTACAAGAAATATTCTATCTTTGTTAATCTTTTTAGGTAAGTGAGCCATAGTGACAGACAGTACAAATAAATAAATGTCTTCTACAAACCCATTTCCATTGAAGTTAGGATGTTGTGTAAAACAAACAAAACACAATACAATGATTTACAAATCATGTTCAACACACATTTAATTTAATACGTGACAGACAGTACAAATAAATAAATGTCTTCTACAAACCCATTTCCATTGAAATTGGGATGTTGTGTAAAACAAACAAAACATAATACAATGATTTTCAAATCATGTTCAACTCACATTTAATTTAATAGACTGCAAAGATGCGATATTTAATGTCCAAACAGAGTTGTACGGCTGCAACACTTTACAAAAAGATGGGACATGTTGCAAAAAAAAATCATGTGTCGGAATGTCATCAAACACCTGAGTTCTATGATTGCTTACCTGAACTGCTCAGTCAATCACAAGCAAAGAAGGGACAAGATTCACCTCTGTGAACAAGTACTTGAGAAAATAGTTGAACAGTTTAAGGACAATGTTCCTCAATGTAAAATTGGAAGGAATTTCTAGGGATTTTAACTTATGCAGTCCATAATGTCAAAAGGTTCATAGAATATGGAGAAATCACTGCATGTAAGCGAGTAGCAAGGCCGAAAAGTAGCATTGAACACCTGTGAACTTCAACCCTTAAGGTGGCAATCGACATCAATTTGTAAACAATATCACCTCTTGGGCTCAGTAACACTTCAGAAAATGAATGTCAGTAAATACTGTTTGGCACAACATCAAAGCTAAAAAAGAAAAGAACCATCCGGACTGTTAAGGTCGCAATGTTCAAAAGTCAACATCTCTGATGATTTGGCATGGATAACTTACACATTTGTGAAGGCATAATTATTGCTGAAAGGTACATACAGGGTTTAGAGAAACATATGCTGCCATCCAAGTAAGGTTTTTTTCATGGATGCCCCTGCTCACTTCAGCAAGACAATGTGAAACCAGATTCTGCACGTGCTAAAACCAGCGTGGTTTCGAAGTAAAAGAGTGTAGGTTAGGTTCTAGACTGGCCTGCCTGCAGTCCAGATCTGTCTCCCATTGAAATTATGTGGCGGCGCATTATGATGCATAAAATACGACAAAGGCAACTCCAGACTATTGAAAAATGAAGGTGTACATCAAGCAAGAATGAGAAAGAATTCCACCTACAAAGCTTCAACTATGAGTGTACTCAGTTTCCAAAGGTTTATTGAATGTTAAAAGAAAAAGTGACATAAAACAGCGGTAAACATGATTGCATCACAGCTTTTTTAGAAGGTTTTGTAGCCATAAATATATGTTAATGATCAAATTTAACATTATATATTCAGTCTTTGTAGTATGATCATTTAAATACACCTTGAACATGATTTGCAAATCATTGTATTCTGTTTTTATTCAACACAACTTCCCAACTTCACTGGAATTGACTTTGTATTTGATGGCAGGAAATACATGGTAATTGATGTACAATTATATATTATTCAATTAAATGTGTGCCTTAGCTCCACAAAGGTTGAAAATCACTGCTTTGCACAATGATGCTGTTTTTAGTTTTTATTTTTTTCCTTTTATATGCAGTGGTGCTGAAGGAATGAATGGCACAGGCATTAAATGTTGATTTTGGACCTTGCAACTTTCATGCAGATTTCTCCTGATTGTCTGAGGCTTGACGTTTTATGGAAGTTATTAAAATTAAATCATATTTATTATAATATAATTTTAATATAAATTAAAAATATTCTCAAATATTTATTAAGTTATTGAGAAATTATGTGGTGTGTATGTGTTGGTGTACGTCTTGTAGTTGAATTAGTTAACGTTGTTCTCTTCTTTTGTCTTGACCCTCCTCAGAGTAACAGAGGATGAGTCCACAGCTACCACCATGGAGGCTCTGAAGGCTCGGATAAGAGAGCTGGAGAAACAAATACTGAGAGGAGATCGATACAAGTGTCTCATTTGCATGGTGAGTATAGAATATAGATGGAAATTGCTCATGAATGGTGCCATCCTGCCTTTTGTCTGAGGGTGCATTTTGCAGTTCAAGTCTCCTTGGATGTTGTACTATGAGCATGAAAGGATATAGAAGAGCACAAGAGCAGAACAATTTGTCAAGTCCTCTTAGGCTCAATTGTAACTCAAAACCGACAGAAAACTTCGTACCTCTCCCAAAATGATTTTAAGGGAGGTGATGTGTATATTTGTGTCTGTGTTAGTGTGTGTGTGGAAACAGTACATGTATGGAAATTTCCTACATTTCTGCATGAATTAGTCTTAAAATGTGGTATAATCTTCATCTAAAGAACAGCCTGCTTAAACTAATACCACGCAAATAATTACAGTGGAACCTCAGACTTCGAACGACTCAGGGGTCGTACAAATTGGACTGGAAAATGGTAAATATTTGTTTTGAATTTGTGATTTTTTTAAATTTTTGTTTAAATACAAGGATTTACATGTTTTTACATTAATAGGAATTAAAATTGGAATTTCCTATTTGAAGGTTGGAAACGGATAAAACTCATATAATATTTTCCGACAGAAAAATGTTTTGGAGGTCGAACAAGTTGGACTTTGAACACTTCACACGAACTAAGTATGTTCAAACACTGAGGTTCCACTGTATATGTTTTCATATTTAAAACTTACATGGAAACATTCACATAACTGGGTGGAAAAAGTCAGTCACCCTCTGGGCTACAGATTCTCCAAGAGCTAGTTAGAGTATGGTGTGAACCAACCTGGAGTCAATGAGACAGGATTGCCGGTGTGGCTGAAAGCTGCTCTAACTACTAGAAAGCACACCAGGTTAAGATTATTACCTTTCGAGGAGCATTGCCTTATCTGTACCATGCCTTCTCAGAAGACCTAGGCTTAATATTAGTATTTCTAGTGCTGATCATCAGTACACAGAAAAATATATATAAACAAATATTTATTCATGTACTTTTAAATTTATAGGTCCATTTTCTGATGTGACACACCTGCAGTAATGTAATAATTAATTTCTCGTTCTAGTATCGTATGTTACAATATTGCCCTCTTTAAACACGTCCTAATTTTTCTGCTTGTTTCCACTTCAAAGTTGGCTGATATCCATTTACCTTTTTGACAAGTGTATTGTACCACCCAATAACTCATTTTGTTTTTTTTTGGTTTTATGACATCATATTAGGATAGTTTAGAGACTAGCAAGGCCTTACTGTATTTCTCTTCTTCTCTTCTGCCCACAATTCTTTGCAACATGTAAATTTTAATAATTGCAGCAATAAAAAAAGTAAATTTTGGTTGTTAATGTTTGTTACCACTAGCTTGGTGAATGTGTGCCCTATTGAACTGTTGAATTTGTTTGATTTATGGTGCACACATCATTGTCAAACCGTGGCTGTGGGTTATGTCTAATATAGAGATCGGCGAGTCACTTGAACTGGATAATGAGCGAAGCCCTACTGGCATTGCATGTTAAAAATAAATCTTTCTTAGAAATTCGATCGATGCGCTCATGTGTTGGCGGCGGCAAAGCTAAACGCTAGTGGCAATGAACAGTGTTATTTTGACCGTTTTATTTTGGTTTGTAAAAAATCTTTCTGAAACCAATGATGCACATTTCACCTGCTGTAATTATGGTGCATCACTAAAAACAATAATGCTCGTACTAAATGAAAAAATCATATCATAAATTCTAAGCTACATTAGCAAATCTGTATTTATGAAACTTTTTTCAGCTACACAACATTCTTTGAGCCTTTCATCAAGTCGCACACATGCCGTAAAAGATATTGCAGAGTATTACCATTGAGTGTAGAGTCGTTAAAGGGCTACTGTCATGAAATGGATGATTTTTTTTTAGTATGTTATTAATGAAATAACGTCAGCCAATATGGGCCCATGTGTTTTTTCACCACAAAACATGATTTTGATGTATGCAGCTTTTTGTAACTCCCGCCATGAAAATCCTCTCAAGGGATTTGTTTTCTCGAAGAAGCAGGAAGTGACATAAAGGACAGCGGCGCCCCCTAGTGGACTCGTTTGTTTCCATTAGTTTTACCTCCAGGAAGGTAGCTCGTTGTTCCTTCGTGTTAGCCAAAATGCCGGCTCATTGCATTGCTTGACATTGCTTGAACACTCGGGAGAATGGAATTACCCTTCATAAGTTTGAAAGAGACCCGGTTCGTTGTGAAAAATCGATTGCACAGGTGCAGAGGATGAGAGCTTTGTGGGTTCCGAACGACAGGTAGGTGTGTATACAGCTACTAAAAAAAAATAATAGTTTGGGGCGGACCACATAATCAGTCTCTCATAACATAACAAAAGACCCGCGTACGAAATATGTCGATGTGTGCGTCGGACAGCGTCGGGCTGCTCCGCGGACAGTGGAAAATCTGAAGAACCCAGCCAAGAATGCCTCACTCAGCCGCGTGCGCGCAGTAATGCACCCAGGCTCGACGGTGTTCATCGAGTACTGCGGCGGCTATGAACCCCCTAAAAGCAGCACGGTTTGGCTCCATTATATGCCACCACGGCGCCGAAAATCAGCCACACCGGCTGAGGCGCTGCGGTCGGCGGTCACAGCTTCTGGGATGGCTGCGGGTAGGGCTTTGTGAACGGGGGTGGCTCTTAAGAACCCAGCCGAGAATGACTTACTCAGCCGCGTGCACGCAGTAAAGCGCCCCGACTCGACTGTGTTGCTCATCGCGTACTGCGGTGTATGTGAACAACCCCCTGAAGCAGCACAGCTTGGCTCCGTTATAAGCCACACTGGCCGGCTGCGATGAGCCACGATGGCTCATCTCCGCCGCGGAAGTGGATCGGACGGGGATGCGGTTTGGCCGTGATCGCATATTATCTGAATATGGCTCGAAACAATAGTGCAATATTGCCCCGAGGGCTCGAAACAATAGTGTAATATTGCCCCGGTAGCTTCACTCGGTTGTGTGGTGTTCTCCTTTTCGAAAAGAGCTTCCGTGTCAGAAGGGGCGCGTTTATCTTCCATAGTTAGGGTGCACCGCGTTTTCATTTGCGAATGTCCGGGTGACGACACGGACGGAGGATGCAGCCAATATGGCAACCACTTGGATATCGTAGAATGACACTTTTGCAACTTTGCGCATGGATGACGCGCTCTCCGCTCACATTTATTTTTTCGTATAGACATTGAAGTGAATAATGTTATATGTATTTTTCATTATAATATCTGTTTTAGAATGTTTATAGGAATGACACTTGGGCTTTAAGGTATGTAAACATTGAATTACTGTGGTCAGCATACATCGATACCCTGAATTGGTGGAGGTTGGTGAAATTGTGCTGTCAGGTAAAAAGATGACTCATGTTTGTAGTCAGGATTGATTAGCCTCACAGATCAATAAGAGCTACATCATCAATAGCAATATCATATACACATTGCCAGTATCGTTGTTAATTGGATGTTGAATATCTGATGATACCCCCCTACCGCAGGGGTTTTTTAATTTTAGTTTTTAAGTTTATGTGCTCCCATTTGTGTCAAGGACCCAGTCTGTCATCCTTTATGTGTCGGAACAGTGCAGCGGCCGCATCTTGTGCTTGTGTGTGTACATGAGTAATCATAGATGATTGCACTTCCTAAAGGTTTCCCAGCCCCCAAGGTGATACAGAGGCCATAGTGATTGATTACTCACTGCCCTGTGGACACATTGCTCCACACTGCTTATCATTTATCATTATCTTTCATCACTCCCATAGATTTCATCACACATAAAAACATGTACAGTGGATACGAGTAATGATGCACTGAAATTTGAGCCAGCCCAAAATAGCCCAAAAGTGCATTTTTTTTTATTCGAACCGCAAGACTTTTTCAATGAAAAAAAAGACATAAATTACATCCGACATGCAGTGTCATGAAAAAGTATTTGTATCCTTCTGAAATTAATATATTTTTGCATCGTTTCTCCACTTTGTTTTAGATCTGAAAAAATTAAATATCAGACAAACGTAATCCAAGTTAACTTAAAATGATATTTTTACATGATGATTTTATTGATTGGAAAAAGCTTTTCAAAGTATCGTGGCTCCATATCAGACAGTAGTTACCTCCTTGTTCAATCCTAAACTAATTGTAGCTAATCAGAATTTGTGGTTAATTTTCTCTTGTCAGGCCCAAGCCTGATTACCTCCACACTTCTTCAATCAAGAAAGCCCTTCAACGTAATGTCCCAACAATATTAAGTGGGACAAAATAACTAAAATAGATGCAAGAACAACTTACTCTACTGCATTTTACTCTTTACTGAAACAATATCGGAATATTTAAATGTAAATGTTTAAAGTAACCTAAACAATCAAAAATGAATCATGAGTTTCTTAACAACACATTTAAGATAACCTTGATTAGTCCTGTAATTGGAGGATTTGTAACATTCCATCAGCAGTAATGGATACAGGAAATATAGACAAAGAAGACCATGCGAGAGAAGACATTTGGCTCCGAATGCGTCCAGCATTACAAGTTTGATTGAATTAATTAAAATAAATATTGAAGCCATAATTTATTAACAATAACAGTCATAATATAATGAAAATAAATGTATTCAGTTTTAGTTTTATCCTATTCTGTAATAAACAACTGCTTTTGGTAATATTCTTAACATAATTTGAAACGTTTAAATCCGGGTAAATTGTTCTTGAAGTGAATTTCTATAGGCTAGGCTGCTCTGTGGTCATACTCATGAATGCAGTTTTACTAATAATTGTGGAATTTGATTTATATTTAATGTAATGTTGTTTGTGTTTCTTTTTTTTTTGTATGAAAAGAATTTACACAAAACTTGAATGATTAATTTATGGGCGTATCGGCTTCCAGTTTTCAGCCTCTGGTTCCTCAGTTTCGGTCAGGAGTTTTAATTTTTGGTGCTTCTACATACAAGCAGTTTTCCCATCCTTGTTCATATGAGATTCTTTTGACATAAATAAATAAGGCCCAGATAGATTATTTAAACATTTTTTTATCATTAATATGACCTGTAGAACTAAATTGGACCCCCCGCAAAAATATTTTAGTGGAAGTAAAAATAAACAAGTGAGATAATGTGGTTGCACACGTGAGCACTGTACACAGCCTCTTCTAACTGGAGATGTGACAGTGTTCAGAACCAACCAATCTCATGCAAACAAATGTTAAATGGGAGTCAACACACATCTTCTACCATTTAAACTCTCCGATTAACCTGAAATAGAGTTCAGCTGTTCTGATAGGCATTTGCTGAGATTTTTGGAGTCAAGTATTGAAAGAACAAGCCATGGTCCGCCGAAAGCGTCTGCAGCATCACGGGTATCTTATTTTTCAAGGGTGACAGTATGAGGCCCATCAAGTGGAGAATACCAATACCAAAAACTGGATGCCCATCAGAAATTGATGAAAAAGATGAGAAAAAGAAATGTTCAGGGAGGACCTCTAGTTGGTCAACAACAACATTGAAGGAAGTGCAACATTTCTGGGAAATACTGTTTAGTGCATGCGACGACAATCTGGCGTGGTCTTCATGTGTCTGGGTTCTGTTGGGTGACAAGACAAAAGCCTTTTCTTACAAAGAAAAACACCTAAGATTGGCTGCATTCTGCAAATACACACTTCAGATCTCCCAGATGCATGTGAGCACTATGTTCCCAAAATTCCAGCAAACCAAGTTTTAACTTTTTGGTCATAATTCCAAAGGTTATATTTTGCACCAATACGGCTCTGAGATGCCACGCTGTGGCGACCCCGAACGGGACAGCCAGAAAGAACCTTACTTTTACGGCTTGACGACAAAAAGAGAATCAGACCCACGGTGAAGCATGGTGGTGGAATAGTGTTTTTCTTCAGCCAAAACTGGGGTCTTGTTCAAGGTGGAGGTAATAATGATCATATCCACAAAAGCCTTTAGGGTCCTGCAAGAAAGCCGAACAACTTCATAGCTCAGCATGACAATGACTCACATCCAAGTCAACAAAAGCCAGAGTAGAGACCAAAATACAATCACACAAAAGGATGAAGATCTGAAGAGGGCTGTACATACGAAATGCCCTAACAATCGGACAGATTTGTAGATTTTTGGCGAAAAAGAGTGGACAAGTATTGTCACATCAACATGTACCACACTGATAGAATCCTACCCAATAAGACTGAGTGCTGTAAAAGGAAGGTGTTGAAATAGACTATTGGTTTGAAAGCACGACATTAGTTTGTTGCATGACCTTTTCAGGTTATAAGTCATGTTAATTGTGTAAAGTTTTGATTAGATTTTTTTTTAGAAGTCTAATTTTCTTGCAGCACATAACATAGTATATCCATTTATTTCCATTGTACCTGAACTATATTTACACTCACATCTTGAAGCCTGGCGGCATGGTGCACAGCTATGGAGCTTTGGCCTCACAGTTCTGAGGACCAGGTTTCAAATCCCGACCCCACCTGTTCGGTGTTTGTATGTTCTCCCTGTCTGCGTTGGTTTTCTCCGGGCACTCCGGTTTCTTCCCACATCGCAAAAACATGGATTCATAGGACACTCTAAATTTGCCCTGGGTGTGATTTTGAGTGTGACTGTTGTCTGTCTCTATGTGCCCTGCAATTGGTTGGCAACCAGTTCAGGGTTACAGCTAGATTGGCTACACCACTCCAGCCACCCTGTTGAGGATATGCGGCTCAGAAAATGGATAGATGGAGCTTGAAGCATCTCCATCACTGCTATTACCAGTGCCAGCTGCTTTTTCACTGTCAATCCATCTTTTGCTCGGCTCTGCGAGAACACAAACAGTTCAAAAAGATATTAGTTTCCAAACGTTTTTGCACAAATATTAATTTCACAAACTTTGTTTTAGCCTGGAAACACTCACAGCAGCCACAGTACACGGAGTTTGAATGTCATTTACTTTGTGCGTCACGTATATGAGATCTTTATGGAGGATCCGGGCAGTTCTAAATTACCCCCCAGTATGTTTCCCATTAAACTAAAATTTAAAAAAGTAATTATGCTATGAGGAAGCCCTAGAAATTATTGTGGATGCAGTAGGGTCCAATGAGCTCTCATTTTGTTTTTATTCAATTCAATTGTTTCTTCTGAGGCAGAGGTGGTCACCACATCTACCTTACATTTCTGAGGTTGGGAGTTTGAATCCAGGCTCCGGTCTTCCTGTGTTGAGCTTGCTTTGTCTCTGTGCTTGTGTAGGTTTTCTCAGGCGCGCTCTTCAGCGGCTCAAATATATTAATTTTAGTTATTCATTTTATTGAGGAAAAATTCCTTCTTTTCGCAAATACTGTCAGAGCTAATTAAGCTTGTCAACCAAGGTTCCACTATAGTACAAAGGATTTCCACTTCGGGAAGAGAATCTTCTTCTTTTCATTTCGGTTTGTCCCGTTAGGGGACACCACAGCGTGTCATCTTTTTCCATCCAAGCCTATCTCGTGCATCCTCTTCTCTAACACCCACTTTCCTCATCTCATCTCCCTCACAACATCCATCAACCTTTTCTTTGGTCTTCCTCTCGCTCTTTTGCTTGTCAGCTCCATCCTCAGCACCCTTCTACCAATATACTCAATCTCTCGCCTCAAGACCATCGAAGTCTGCTCTCTCGAACCCTGTCTCCAAAACATCCAACTTTGGCTGTGCCTGTAATTAGCTCATTTCTAATCCTATCCAACCAGCTCTCCAAGGGAGAACCTCAACATCTTCATTTCTGCTACCTCGAGTTCTGCTTCGTGTTGTTTCTTCTGTACATCATGGCCGGCCTCACCACTGTTTTATAAACTTTGCCCTTCATCCTAGCAGAGACTCTTCTGTATCATAACACACCAGAGACCTTCCATCAGCTGTTCCAACCTGCTTGGATCCGTTTCTTCACTTTTTTACCACACTCACCATGGCTCTGGATTGTTGACCCCAAGTATTTGAATCTCTTCTCCCTGTAGCCTCACATTTCCCCCTCCACCCCTCACATTCATTTACATATATTCTGTTTTACTTCAGCTGATCCTCATTCCTCTTTTTTCCAGTGCGTGCCTCCATCTTTCTAATTGTTCCTCCGCCTGCTCCCTGCTTTCACGGCAGATCACAATATCATCTGCAAAAATCATAGTCCAGGGGGATTCCAGTCTAACCTCATCTGTCAGCCTATCCATTACCACTGCAAACAGGAAGGGGCTCAGAGCTGATCCCTGATGCAGTCCCACCTCCACCTTAAATTCCTCTGTCACACCTAAGGCACACCTCACCATTGTTCTGCTACCATCATACATGTCCTGTACTATTTTAACATACTTCCCTGCCACACCAGACTTACGCATGCAGTACCACAGTTCCTCTCTTGGTACTCTGTCATAGGCTTTCTCTAGGTCTACTAAGACACACTGTAGCTCCTTCTAACCTTCTCTATACCTTTCCACGAGCATCCTCAAGGCAAATGCATCTGTGGTACTCTTTCTAGGCATGAAAAATATTCTTGCTCGCAGATACTTCTGTCCCGAGTCTAGCCTCCATTACTCTTTCCCATAACTTCATTGTGTGGCTCATCTTTATTTCTCTATAAAGCGTTGGTCTCAGTTCTGATGACCCAGGTTCAGACCCAGCCCTCCCTGTGTGGAGTTTGCATGTTCTCCCCGTGCCTGTGTGGGTTTTCTCCAGGCACTCCGGTTTCCTCCCACTTCCCAAAAACATGCAATATTAATTGGACGCACTAAATTGCCCCTAGGTGTTATTGTGAGTGCGGCTGTTCGTCTCGATGTGCCCTGTGATTGGCTGGCAACCAGTTCAGAGTGTACTCCGCCTCCTGCCTAATGTCAGTTGGCATAGGCTCCAGCACACCCGCGACCTTTGTGAGAATAAGCAGCCAAGAAAATGGATGGATGGTGTATGTCAACAGAAGGAGTCTATCCTGAGCTACTGCTTAATTTCATTTAAAGTTCCATTAAAACATGTTTGTTTGTGTGTTGTCTTTAAACAGTTGTGGAAAAATAATGTTAATTATGTCAAAATCCATATTTTGAAATAAAGCAGCCCTTGTGGGTCTATGATAGCTGGCTCTGTTCATGTTAATCAGTTGTCTTGATTACTGGCTTCAATCAAATATTCGTTCATTTTTCTGGTGTAATATGAAACAAAGTGAGAAAGTAGTAAATTAAAGCTTTTATTTTATGATTGTAAACGCACTATATTTGTTCCATCTTTTACATTACATGCTTTGTTTCATGTGACATGCGATTTATTAGATCAAGTCCAATTTAGTTTTGAGTTTAGTTAGTGATGCATATTCTACTAAATCAACAGATTTAATTTTGAGCAAAATTAAGTGATAGCTTTACTCTCATTAATCTATGAAACCTTTGGTGGCCATAGAGGATGTTAAAATTGTCATTCCTCTGTCCTCACTGGGTGGCTCTCACCGTTACACGCTCTCATCTGTATGAGCCTTTCGTCTTTTGAATCCATACTGCACTGTGAGTGAATGCGAGTGCAATCACGACAAGCCGCCTCTGTGCTGCACCCTTTCCTCCCCCAACACCCCCATCCCTCCCTTCCGCAGAGGAAGCCTGCTATCCAGGCAGGTGTGGAAATCAAGAGAGTAGGGGCATGGCCAGGGTCCCGGGCTTTGGCCAGTGAGGTCAGAGAGAGGCAGCCTAAGTCCCTCCCCCTTGGCTTGTACTACCTGTACAGGGGCCTTGTGATTGGTGGCTACAGCAGCAGCATTAAGAGGCTCCTCCCACAGCCTCTACGGAGGGTAAGGCACTCCCGCCCTCCCTTGACCACGTCCTCCCTCATTTCTCAATCCTTTTTGAGACAAAAACAAACAACCACCAATAAAATTGGATTCATTCATGGCTGTCTCCCTCATCTTGTCCTCCCTGAGCCTGCTTCCCCCACGTCGCTGCTCGTTGCTTGCCTGATATTGTCTGTGCGTGTGTGTGCATAAATGACCTGCAGGTCACTGCTGAAACACCTCCCCTCCATGCTGCCTTGCTCAGTGGTTCAGTGGCTGCCGGGTCTGTCACGTCATGGTCAGTGGTGTGATGCACCTAATTGGTCAGGGTTGGTCTTTGTCGTACAGTGTTGTTCTGTTTTTTTTTTTTTTTTTTTTTTGGTTTTTTTTTTTTAGATTCTTGCGATGCTTGTGTCCCATGAATGTGGAGTCAACCCTTCTTATCTCTGTCTCTGCAGGACTCTTATGCGATGCCACTCACCTCCATACAGTGTTGGCATGTCCACTGTGAAGAATGCTGGCTCAGGACTCTGGTATGTACCTCACAAACGCACACAAGTTGTTATCAAGCAATTAATACTTCGTCTGGCATCCTTCATACGAAATAAAGACACCCCCCGATCCCATATACAAAAGGACTTTGTAAAAACGATTATTAAAATACAACTTGGTTGAGAACAGAGTATTATGAAGGGCTATCAGCACTAAGGAACGCTCATAGCCACACCTTACCCCAGGCAGAAGGAGGAGTCAGGATTAGAGGCAAAAGACCGAAATCAAAACTCCTCCGTTCTCCAGAGAAGGGACCACACTCACATTGACACCCTCTATTGTCAGAGCTAGTTGCAGCTCTATAGCTTCTAACTGTTACAGAATGTCTGTATTTTGTTACGAAACTGAATGTTCCTGGATACGCATCCTCCCTCCTTTACAAGCCGCTTGCAAGAGTCGGGGTGATGCTATGTAGTGTGCTAAGCTAAATGTCCAAGTCTGAGTCATACTCCACACCAGCTACAAGCCACACTTTCGTCTGTTATGGAATCTCTTTTAAATAACTAATCCTCTCCTCCATGGTGGCAAATTGGTTACACTGACATGTTCCATTATTGAGACAAGTAGCTAACCATGCAACACTTTAAGTGAGAATAGATAACATGCTAATCACAAAATGCCAGCAATAAGGGATTAGGTTTAAAGTACACTTTTGACATAACTCTGGCTGTAACAGCATTACAGTGGAGAGCAACCTAAATGGCAAGTTAACAGATAAATTAAGTGTCCAAAGAGAATATTACAACAGCCTCACAGGAAGCACATCCGATATAAAACTGAAATTAATTGGTTATTGCCTCAGCCCGGATGAGGATATTATAAATGCAAAACTATATAAGTATGCTTAACATTTATAATATCACTGTTATTTGCATTCATTTAAACTATTTTATAGTTGATAGAGTGCAGCGTTTTTTTCTTTTCTTGTTTCTTATGTATGAAATGCACTACTTGCTGAAAAAAACATGAAGGTCCAGGTTAAATATTTTTTTAATTAAACAGTCAAGCATTTCAGAAAAGCTCAATTAAACAAAACAATCATGAAGAAATTTGTGGTTGTTCTATTCATATTTCATATTTTAAAAAAAAACATTTCACAAGTTCTGACTGGGTTTGTAAACTTATGAGCACATCTGTACATATGCAGTCATATATACCCTGTCATATTGGAAAGAAAGTGTAGCATACTCCTTTTTCATGTCTTGGTGGGGTTGCCATACTAGAATGAATGTGTACAGCTTTTTCATAAAGCTTTGTATCAGGGGTGCCCAAACATTTTTGCCCCAGGATCTACTTTTCAAGCTGCCAACCTCGCAACATGTAAATTTTTTTGATGGAAGTTTGCAACCATGTCTCCGGAGCGCCATCGCTACTAAAATTCTCAGCCACCAACACAGCTCAGCAAAAATGTACAGTGAAGAATATAGGTATTTGAACACCCTGCTATATTGCAATTTCTCCCACTTAGAATCATGGAGGGGTTTGAAATTTTTATCATAGGTGCATGTCCACTGTGAGAGATAATCTAAAAAGAAAAATCCAGGAATCACAATGTATGATTTTTGTAACGATTTGTGTGATAGAGCTGCAAATTATGTATTTGAACACCTGCCTATCAGCTAGAATTCTGACCCTCAAAGACCTGTTAGTCCACCTTTAAAAGTCCACCTCCACTCCATATATTATTCTGAATCAGATGCCCCTGTGTGAGGTCGTTAGCTGCATAAAGACACCTGTCCACCCCATACAATCAGTCAGACTCAAACTTGTAACATGGCCAAGACTAAAGAGTTCTCCAAAGACACCAGAGACAAAATTGTACAACTCCACACGGCTGCAAAGGGCTACGAAGAAATTGCCTAGCAGCTGGGTGAAAAAAGGTCCACTGTTGGAGCAATCATTAGAAAATGGAAGAACCTAACAATGACGGTCAATCTCAATCGCAGTGGAGCTCCATGCAAGCTATCACCTCCTTTAGCTTCTTCCATTTTCCACAAAAGACATGTGATGCAGTCTAGTCCCCCTGGCATGAGGAGGAGGTGGAAAAGAGGCTCTGATGCTTGCGTTACTAACATTGTCATCGGCTTCTCTATACGTTGCTGGTGGTCCATGGACGGCAAATCTCATCCATTTCGCTGCTCCCCCATAAAGTAAAGTCCATGGGTTCCTGACGGGAAGACACGTTGCCAAAATAACAAAACATGTGACGTAGATGTATTTGGGGACTACCCTTTCCTCTTCCATCATGTCTGTGGACTGATGCACAAAGGAAGATCCAGAAGGAAACGGACGAGAGAATTTGGTATGGATGAACTTGACTGCCATGCACAGAGTCCTTCCTTCCTGCCTTTAACCCAATAGGACAGTGAGCTAGGCCTGCTTGTCAAACGTCTATATATGAACTCACAAATATACTCATGGGAGAATTCCCATTATCCTTCCCATAGGAGTTGAAGCTGTTTTAGCTTACCTATGAGAGGCAAAATGAGAAAGAAATCCAGAAACTCACATTGTCAGATTTTTAAGAATTCATTTGCAAATGATGGTGGAAAATGTGTATTTGCACAATAACAAAGATTTATCTCGGTACTTTGTTATACACCCTTTGTTGGCAATGACAGAGGTCGAACATACTCATTCATTAGCATGCTGAAAGGCCCACCCATGTTTCATCTTCAATGCCCTTTCAAGGGGTTTTCACTCAATATCTCACAATACAAGTCACATGCTGTCATTCCTTTACACAGATCACTCATCATAGTCCCTTTTGCAGAAAAATCATGTTTCCATTCAAATACACACAGAAGGTACAGGGTACAGAAAATATTCATTCGTATGTTTCACTCTTTTTAATATTGCTGTCGTTAGTAAGATATATATTTTTTTTGTTTATGCACTAGGGATGGCGCATTAGTACGTAGCACTCCGTTTGTTTGTTTGTTTGTTTTGGTGGGGCTCAGAAAGCCGTGATGCACTGAATCACTGAAAAGGTGATCTGTGAAGTATAGAGGGTTTACTGTAATACCTTTCTAATGGTTTTAATTGTAACTGAACATTCATACACTGTATTGATGATAAAGCTGTCTGGAAGCATGATTTGTGTGGATTCCTCTTCACTGAAATGGCGATGCATCCCATGCTATGTTACCGCAGATGGCACAACATGAGTGCTAACTGAAAGCAAAAGCGGAAGAAATTTTTCTCCACCTGTTAAGAGCTACTAAATTGTCAAGAGTACTTTGAATCGGTCTTCCATCTGTGTGAAAGCAGCATTTGTTCAGCTCAAAAATAGCTTAGCACTCAGTGACGTAACTTGGCAGAGTAGTAACTCTACATGAGAGCCAATGCACTAAAGTTGAACTCTCTTTCATCTTTTGTCCGCAGGGGAACAAGAAACTTTGCCCTCAGTGCAACACCATTACTTCACCCGGGGACTTGCGGCGTGTCTACTTGTAAAGAGAGCACCTCCGTGTATTGGCCACCACCATGGATTTAATTTCTGTTGTTATTTTGATTCCACCCCTCTCAACTCTGTAGACCAGGTTGTTGGCGCCAAACCTTCCAAAAGAGAGAGTCCTGGGAGTTGAGCTGGCTTGAATGGATGACATGAGCAGCGCTCAGTCTGTTGCCGACCCCACCCACCTTCCCACAGCAACATAGGGAGACCGGCTGTTCCCCCACCTCACTGATATTAATTATTGGGTGTCATATCTCCATGGACTTTTATTTAGCAGACATCCTGACACTTGAGTCACCCACATTAGCCCTGCTGAGAACTTTTTGCTCAAATGGAGCTGGACTTGTTAGCAACTTCTGAAACACCCAACTCCCAGACTCCAACCATGTGCCCTGACTCTTTTTGAACGTCCCCTCTGCTCCACCAATTTTTCTTGATAACCTGGGTGTGTTAAGGAAAAATGTATCCTCACATTCAAGTTGCAATCTAAGGACGTCATTAAGTTTGTGTATGTTTACAAAGTTAGAATTTAAAATTTGGCAAACATACACTGTTAAATGCATACCGTTTTCTTAGCAGACACATGAGTGTACAATATTTAAGTTCTGTTTTAGTAAGAAGAATTTGGAGGAAAAAATGGCTGGAATTAAAGAAGCCTTATGTTTTTTTCACAAAAAATATTGTTTGAAAATGCTCACTGTACAGAAAAAAACTACTCAAGACTAAATGGTCAAAGATTTAGGGGTACTGCAGAGTATCTAATTGAGTGTAGCGCTAAAAAAGAAGCAAGTGACGATCTTTTTCATTTTTTTCTTTTTTTTTTTGTTTTAATGGATGGGAGAGATTCCGAACTCCCAAAACTTCATGCCAAGCAAGCAGAGCGATGGAACTGAGCTGCTGCTTTTTGCTCCAAATACTCTGAATCTTTTCACTTGGAAATAGGTTTATATCCAAAAATGATTCTCAACAAGGTGATTTTCCATCATTCTCATCCTGCTTTGCTGCAATAGTCAAAAAAGACAACATGAGGGTCCCAGACATTTTCTAGCTAAATTACAAAGTCTGGTAAAGAGGAATGGCCCATGCTGAAACTGGCAGCAACCTGCAACTTACCCCCCTCCCCCTATCTTTTGGCAGCAGCAGCTGAGGTGGTGGTGTGCTTTGTGTTTGTAAAACTATGTATTCTGTGGCGTCTGTATTGTTGTTAAAAATGATGAGAAAAAAAAAAGAAAATAAAACATTCTTAAATCACACGGGTGGTCCTGTTCACAAATCCTGGGTCGTCAAATATAAAGAAAAAACTCTTTATGAAGATGGTCATAGGCATAAGGGACAATTTCTGGTTGTGCACATTTTAATAGGCTTTAAGGCAGCTTGTTTTGGCAAAACTGATGAATCCGCTCTCCAAACATGTAAACACACCTTTGCCTCAGATAACCACTCCATCTGGGCCAAGTGCCGCATGAGCGGATTTCCTGTGATGAGTTCATCCCCACTGGTGATATTAACATTATTATTATTATTTTCCCCTGTAGCTCTCAACCTTTTTAAACAATAACCAGTGAACCAGATCCAATGTGCCATTCTTGGCTTTCACGTTGATTCGAACCTGCCCTAAAGATGACAACTTGCACAAGATGACTTTCGTCACAATTATTTTGTGTCTTGTATATTCTTGGAAATGGTACGTGTCTTTCCCATTTGTAAACTACGTTTGACATTAATTAAATGATTGTAAATCTCACTTTACCTATTTGGGTCTTCTTGTGTCTCGTTCCCTTTGCTTGATAATGCTTAATTATATTTTGTTCCTATTTTTTCGTTTTTTAGCTTTGGAGAGCACGTTAGGTCACCACACTCACAGTTAAAAAAAAAGAAAAAAATCAAAATCTGGTAAACTACAGGTATCTGTTTTAGTTCTGACCAGTCTTTGAGTCTTGGCAAACCCTAATTAAATAATCCACACACACCGAAAAAAAAATCTTAGAAGAAAATAAGTGACACAAACAATTTTAAATTAAAGCTTGAAGATCACGCTTCAGCAGTCTCTTAAGCTTTGACATCTTTAATCAGTTACTAGATTCTGAAGTTGTTACCAGATTTGTGTTAATAAAATCCAAGTCCTAGTCAATGTATTGTTTGTTTTTCAATTAGTTTGTGAATTCATTTATAATAACAGCATTTCCGCACTGTATTGGGGTTCACCTATGGCTGATTCACTGGACTGGACTTGGGAGGCAGCTAACTGGCACCGGCAAGCGTAATGCGGCTTTGGTGGTAAATGGTGCAAAAAGCCAATCCTAAGGAGTTTGGTAAAGTCACCAAGAATAACTTTTAGCAAATTCTGGTCCACCATTGGACGGGTGGAAGTAGTGCACTATCCACACTGTGCTGCCCTTGACTTGGATGTTGTGAGTCGGTAGGGACAACTAGGAATGGTACTTAAAACACTCAATTCACAGTTGAGCAGCTCTACGCATTCAGCAGGGTTCTGAAGGGTCCTTTGGGATTTGCCCATCTGATATACAGACTCTTTCCAAAAAAAAATAGGAAGTCATTGAAAAGTTTTTGTTTCAGGAAACAAAAATAGGAGAACGCATGGTATTTATGTTTAACTGGCTTCAGAATTATGAGGGGGTCCCTGGAAAAATATAAATCTTTTTTTGTAGGGGATGGGAGAACACCTCCTGGGTTAAAGCATGCGACATGTAATTGATAGTAAAATCTCGAATCATCCTCTGTGCATACTAGGTATGCTGAAATCTTTTTTTCTTAGATCACTGCATGTGTCATTATTATGAGGCTGATTGTA
Organism: Syngnathoides biaculeatus; assembly: GCF_019802595.1. Classification (NCBI taxonomy): domain Eukaryota; kingdom Metazoa; phylum Chordata; class Actinopteri; order Syngnathiformes; family Syngnathidae; genus Syngnathoides; species Syngnathoides biaculeatus. The sequence goes on along the minus strand of NC_084652.1, from coordinate 20,264,759 downwards.
GCCACTGTGCGATCACCTCACAAATGCCTCTTGTGAATAAAGTCAAGCCTGTGTGGAATATTTTTATAGCTCACTATTTTGAGCTCAAGCGCAAACGAAAGAAAGAGGAACAAAATATGCACTTTTTGTTCTTTTGCAGTTTTTGTACGTTGGTGACAATGCCCATGCTGAAAAGAATGTAAATCATTTTTGAAATACAGTATTTGCATAAACATTCGTATTCACTCGAATAAAAATTCAGTTTTCCACATACTTTATATTAGTGTGATTGTGTGTGCCTTTGGATGAACGAAAAACTGCATTGTTAGTTGGACCCTGATGATGATTAGTACAGTACAGAACTGTATTTTGAAGATGCAGTAGAAAGAAAAAAGATTTTTTTATTTTTTTAATAAAACTGTATTAACATTCCACATTGAAACACCACATACTATTATCCTGAAAATGAGTAAGTACTGCACATTTAAAGGACTATGAGGGGCCTTTAGGGACTGGAATTCAGGATTACAGTACCTCTGACGATTACTGTAACATGCTCATATTAAGTACTGAAACTGGAGGGTCACCTGGCATGGGGTGTTATAGTGACGACCCTGTTGGCCACCCCCACATGTGTCTAGAATAATTGTGAAAATATTTTTCATTATGTATAATGTGATTAGCGGCACGGTGGATCAGCTGTTAAAGGGTTGGCCTCGCAGTTCTAAGGACCCGGGTTCCATCCCGGCCCCGCCTGTGTGGAGTTTACATGTTCCCCCCCGTGCCTGCATGGGTTTTCTCCAGGCACTCCATCTCGCCCCCACATCCCAAAAACATGCTACATTAATTGGAGACTAAATTTCCCCGAGGTATGATTGTGAGTGCAGCTGTTGTCTCTATGTGCCCTGCGATTGGCTGGCAACCAGTTCAGTGTACCCTACCTCCTGCCCGTTGGCAGCTGGGGTAGGCTCCAGCACACCCCGTGACCCTCGTGAGGATAAGCGGCAAAGAAAATGGATGGATGGATAATATGATTAGTGGCTATGCCCCACAGGTAGGATGTGACCGAGAATTGAAAGAGAAATTCTGGAAGGAACTAGATGAAGTAGTTCTGAGCATCCAGATGGAGAGAGTTGTGATTAGTGCAGATTGTAATGGACATGTTGGTGAAGGAAACAGGGGCGATGAAGAAGTGAGGGGTAAGCACGGCATCCAGGAAAGGACCTTTGAGGGACAGATGGTGGTGGACTTTGCAAAAAGGATGGGAATGGCAGTAATGAACACTTTTTTCCAGAAGAGGCAGGAACATATAGTGACCTACAAAAGCGGAGGTAGAAGCACGCAGATGGATTATATTCTGTTCGGGCGATGTAATCTGAAGGAGGTCACTGACTGCAAAGTAGTGGTAGGGGAGAGTGTAGCTCGACAACACAGGATGGTGGTGTGTAGGACGACTCTGTTGGTGGGTAGGAAACTTAAGAAGACAAAGACAGAGCAGAGAGCCAGGTGGTGGAAGTTGAGAAAGGAAGAATGCTGTGCGGCCTTTCGGACAGAGGTGAGACAGGCTCTCAATGGACAAGAGGAGCTCCCGGAATACTGGACTACAGGCAAGGTGATCAGAGAGACAGGCAGGTGAGTACTTGGTGTGTCTTCTGGTAGGAAAGGGGAGGAAACCCGGTGCTGGAACAGCAAAATACAGGAAGTCATTCAAAGAAAGAGATTGGCGAAAAAGAAGTGGGACAATGAGAGCATTGAGAGGAGGCGAAAGGAATACATTGAGATGCGATGTAGGGCAACGGTAGAGGTGGCTAAGGCTAAACAAGAGGCATATGATGACATGTACATGTTGGATACGAAAAAAGTAGAAAAGGATCTCTATAGGTGGGCCAGACAGAGGGATAGAGATGGGAAGGATATGCAGCAGGTAAGGGTGATTAAGGATAGAGATGGAAATGTGTTGACTGGTGCCAGTAGTGTGTCGAATAGATGGAAAGAATACTTTGAGAAGTTGATGAATGAATAAAATGAGAGAGAAGGAAGAGTGCAAGAGGCAAGTGTGAAGGAAGTGGCAATGATTAGTAAGGGGAAAGTACGAAAAGCACTACAAAGGATGAAAAATGGAAAAGCAGTTGGTCCTGATGACATACCGCTGTGAGAGGAGGAAGAGGTGGCTGTGGAGTTTTTGGCCTATTTATTCAACAGAATACTGAGAAGATGCCTGAAGAATGGAGGAAAAGTGTGCTAGTTCCCATTTTTAAGAACAAAGGGGATGTTCAGAGCTGTGGCAACTATAGAGGAATAAAGTTGATGAGCCACACAATGAAGTTATGGGAAAGAGTAGTAGAGGCTAGACTCAGGTCAGAAGTCAGTATCTGCGAGCAACAGCATGGTTTCATGCCTAGAAAGAGTACCACAGATGCATTATTTGTCTTGAGGATGCTCGTGGAAAAGTACAGAGAAGGTCAAAAGTAGCTACATTGTATCTTTGTAGACCTAGAGAAAGCCTATGACACAGTACCAAGGGAGGAACTGTGGTCTTGCATGCGCAAGTCTGGCGTGGTGGAGAAATATGTTAGAATAGTACAGGACATGTATGAGCGCAGCGGAACAGTGGTGAGGTGTGCTGTAGGCGTAACAGAAGAGTTTATGGTGAAGGTGGGATTGTATCAGGGATCAGCTCTGACCCCATTCCTGTTCGCTGTGGTAAGGATAGGCTGGAATCCCCTTGGACCATAATATTCGCAGATGGCATTGTGATATACAGTGAAAGCAGGGAGCAGGTGGTGGAACAAATAGAAAGATGGAGTCATGCAAAGGAAAGGAGAGGAATGAAGATTAGCCGAAGTAAAAAATAATATGTGTGTGAATGAGAGGGGTGGAGGGGGAAATATGAGGGTACTGGGAGAAGAGATAGCGAGGGTGGATGACTTCAAATACTTGGGGTCAACAATCCAGAGCAATGGCGAGTGTGGTAAAGAAGTGAAGAAATGGGTCCAAGCTGGTTGGAACAGCTGGTGGAAGGTGTCTGGTGTTCTATGTGACAGAAGAGTCTCTGCTAGGTTGAAGGGCAAAGTTTATAAAACAGTAGTGAGGCCGGCCATGATGTATGGATTAGAGACGGTGGCGCTGAAGAGACAACAGAAAGCAGAACTGGAGGTAGCAGAAATGAAGATTTTGAGGTTCTTGCTCGGAGTGAGCAGGTTGGATAGGATTAGAAATGAGCTCTTTAGAGGTACAGCCAACGTTGGATGTTTTGGAGACAATGTTCGAGAGATCAGACCTCGATGGTTTGGACATGTTCAGAGGCGAGAGAGTGAGTATATCGGTAGAAGGGTGCTGAGGATGGAGTTACCAGGCAAAAGAGCGAGAGGAAGACCAAAGAAAAGGTTGATGGATGTTGTGAGGGAGGACATGAGGACAGTGGGTGTTAGAGAGGAGGATGCACAAGATGCTCTGGATGGAAAAAGAGGAGACGCTGTGGTGACCCCTAACGGCTTAAGCCGAAAGGCAAAGAAGAAGATTTTTCATTCACAGTTTGATCCTTTTGTTATTATTCATCTTTTGTTAAACAGTCTGCATTATAATATTTTCAAAATTGAAGGAAGTATTCTGTTATAGAAATTATTATTATTAGTATTGTCCGTCCATCCATTTTCTTTTGCATCTTATCCTCACGGGGGTCACGAGGAATGCTGGAGCCTATCCCAGCTGTCAACGGCCAGTAGGCAGGGTACATCCTGAGGGGTTGCCAGCCAATCCCAGGGCACATCGAGACAAACAGCCGCACTCACCAGAAATCGGAGTACCCGTAAGAAACCCACGCAGGCACGGGGAGAAAATGCAAACTCCACACAGGCGAGTCCGGGATCGAACCCGGGACCTCAGAACTGTGAGGCCAACGCCTTACCAGCTGAATCACCGTGCCGCCATTCTTCTTCTTCTTCTTCTTCTTCTTCTTCTTCTTCTCTTCTTATTATTATTATTATTATTATTATTATTATTATTATTATTATTATTTTCAAAACAGTAATTGCAAGGGTAGCTTCATACATTGCAATGTCTAAGACTGTCTCTCATTTTGCTGGAAAAAAAACGTGCATTTTTCTTTTTTTCTTTTTTGAAAGCCTGGCTGGTTGTTTAATGGCAAATGCATTTCTTTGTTTGGCTCAGAAATGGGAAAATCTCACTATCAGTGCCTCACTTGCCCTGAACCTCAACGCAAGTTTTGCTATATTGTTGCAAAAGGGTGAATTTATCATTTAAAAACAGCCATTTTTTACACGTTTTAGAGTGGAGTGTTTGCATCTAGGAACAGTTATCAATATGTAAGATCAGGTGCCACACTAGTTTTAAATAATGGTCACAGCAGCCACATCATTGGGTACACCTGTACAATGTAATGTGATTGTTAAAAATAAAATAAAAACGGTGTTGGCAGGTGACAAGCGTACTCAGTCTAATTATTCTACCAGCATTGACTCAGATTTTCCACATGAGGGCAATGTCTGGCAGGAAACGAGCTCCCCTCCTCAAACCATCTGGCATTTCAGGCAGACTTGATCCCAAAAGGCCTAAACGCGTGGAAGGACACCGGCGCAAATAGGCTCCCTCAGTCTCCGTCTCCAACCATTCGAAAGCTAAGTGATGTTTTTGATGTACCTTGTAATGTTTTGATGTGTCTTTTGCCTGTATATACCGATGAGTAGTATATGTTGAATATGTGTGTGATGTTGATTGTTTTGCTACAGTACAAGAAAGGGACTCGTAATAGTTGTTGATAGAAAACTAATAATATCAAACATTTATTAAGTGGCAGAATATGCCCCAGTTGAAGTGACCTAATGCATCCTTGACAGACTTTGCTGCCATGACAGGCACCGACCACCTCATGGCCACTGCAGCTACTTCAACAAGGGTTGCAGATCCCCCAACTCCCAGTAAATGGTGAAAGTTCTGTCAGATGTGGAAAACAAAACTCCTGACAGGAGACGTTCCCGCCGCCCCCTTGAAAACATATGGGGACAAGCATCTTTCCCCACCATTGGAACCAGCACACCAAGAGGTAGTGATGGTTGACTGCAGGCCTGGTTGGTGCTGTGGTGCCAATTAAGGGCACTATGGACACACTGTTAGTGTCCACAATATGTGGCGCGCAAAAATGATGTAATAACAGAATACCACTAGGTGGGGCCATTCCTCCCAGTCACGCTCTTCCAGTCTGAAAGTGGGAGAGTGTGGGAAATACTAAAGTACAAACTCAACACAGGAAGGCCAAAGACGAGATTCGACCACAGAACCTCTTGACGGTAAGACTGTCCCTAACCCTGCTGTTCTAGAGGTCTGAAAGGTCCATACCCTTCTATGTGGAGCATGCCTGTTATTCCCTTGCTTGGAGGGAGATTTTCTTCGGGTACCCAGTTTCCCCACATTACATAAACATTGACACTAGCTTACTTGAAGATATTTACTGTAATTAACTACAGTTCCTAATATGATTGGAAAAGGTTGTCAGTATGTGCCCTGTGATTGACTGGTGGCAGTCCAAAGTGTTCCCCACATTCTCAAGTCAGTTGAAATAGTCTAAAGCTCCCCCGTAACCCTGAATGGGATCTGCTGTCGAAAACAGATGGAAAATTTCACTATGAACATTTGTCCTCTCAACCAAAATTTGTTACAGTTCTCGACACAGAGCAAACAGTAACAATAGCTTTGGCTTCAAATTATTGTGAGTCAGTTTTCTGGACAGCTGTAGTTAAAATCTAACCTTTTTATTTATTTATTTTACACACATATAATGTAGCAGCACCCATTTAAAAGCAGGTTTATAACAGTGGTGGCAAAATACTACTTTTGTCTAAATTAAGATCGTCAACCAGGGGTTGTGGGTTCATATCCCACTGGGGCCTCCACTCCCTGAGAAGGGTTGCGTCAGGAAGGGCATCCGGCGTAAAAATTGTGCCAAACATATGTGCGTTCGTCTGAGATGACACGCTGTGGCGACCCCGAAAGGGACAAGCCGAAAGAAACACACACACAATACTGTAGTTTCTTGACATCAAGATGCCAGCAAATGGGTGTGTTTTCAGCAGATAATGCATAGGTTAGTAAAATAATTAAAAAACAGCAAACAAGTGAATTCCCGAAGGCCCAAAGACAAATGGCAAATTTATTTTTGGCATAATACGTCAATGACAATGAATTAGCTTGTCACTGTGGATGTACAATCCAGCCAGCTTTCTGCCTTTTTAAAAGTTTACAGCACATATATGATGCTTCTTGACTTAGTGGCTGCACTGTCACCTGGTGTAGTTCCAGCTAAAGTCTCATCTTTGCAGATGAAGCCGAAAGCGGCTGACTTCAACACTATTCAGTCGCTGTTGCTTTCCAAACTGGCTGTCATCTGTTCCTGCTCAAATACTCGTTTTGTAGTTAAATGAGTTGGATCAGACAAGCTTGTCAGACACGTACTCTCTCTTTTGCTCTCTCTCAGCCACAAATAAAAACATTTCCCCTCTTTTTTTTCCAATGTTGTGTCTTCTTACCTTTGACAAGTCTGGCCAATATTAGCACAATAACATCACTTCCAGTCGTGAAATCATTTCAATGCTCGAGGCACTATGTACCAAACCTTCCAAACTCAGACAGAATAATTCTAAGTCAACAACAAACATTGTATGACACTTTAAATGTTCACTAAATGTTGATTCTTTGTGTACTTTTTTTCATTTTGATGCGTTTTGACAACCCGCCTCATTTGTCTCGTATCATTTTGTCATCTGTCGGTTTATTGGGTTGTTAGCGCCCTATAATCAAGTGTGAGAAATATCTGACAATTCATTTGGTGCGCATACAATCTATGAGCATTTCCTATTACGTTGTCAGCAAAGTACTAATTTAACTAATTAATATTTCATTTTTGTATTTCATTATTATTGCCCTGCATCAGATTTATTGTTCATTAATAATTTGCGCTTCCTAAACAAGAGTTGTGATGGACCTGTTGTATATGATGTGTTTTTTCTTTTTTTGGGGGGGGGGGTGTGAAAACGATCAATTATTCTATGACAAGGATCGCCTGTGAGTGCATGAGGAGGAAAAAAGAAAACAAGGAGCTCAAGTCATGTCTGCTCGTTCATTCGCCATCATTACAATTCCTTTCATCTTGATCAGCCCCCAGGGGAGAACACTGGCCTGCTATGACTACATGTGTGTTTTGGGATGAAAGGGGAGGAGGGGGTGTTCTTATACAGGTTTCCAATGTCTTGAAAGAGGAAGATGACATGAAATAAATGATGTGAGTCTGTTTTAGTTGTGCTTGTACCCTTACCACCTATTTAGCATTGCCACACAAATCTCCCAGCACTTCCGCAGTACACACTCGTACACTACACGTGCTATACATATTATAGTATGCAAGATGAAGAGTCATGGTGATGTCAGATGACTGATTCCCAAGAGGGTCATAGGTTCATCAAAGCATTTTGTTTAACTGAAAATGAAATTTGCATGCAAATGATGTTTGCATGGGTAAGGACTAGCAGGAACACGGAAAGTTGGCCCCAACGTTGAAATAAATTAAAAGATCAAAGAAGCCTTCTCCCTTTAGGGAATACACTTTTAAGTGAACAAAACAAACTAACTGGTCTGGCTGTGGGTGGCACTGTGACTCGTGTCTTTCAGTGGGTTACATGCATTTACTGGATGTAAGTGACCACAATATTACCCTAATTTCTCAAAAATAATGTGCAATTTTTTCCAAAAATATTTTCAAAAAGTCCATAGAGCGCATTATATTTAGGTATGGATGAAAAATAAAAAATACAATCACATTGTATACTCGTGTACAGGTACATAGAGTTGTAAAAAAATGGTATACATCTAAATTTTGATATGATATTCAATGTCTTATGTTACAGATTTATACATATTATAACATATCCCTGGGGCGGGAGCTTTGCATTTTACGATCATTAGCATAGCATATTTGTTGCTACTGCACCAAACATCAGAAACGACTGCCCCTGAGTTTGTTTTAACTTAAACAACAAAAAATGTTGACAACAAGGGCAAGTTGCGCAGCACCATCATCAGTATGGCTGATGATGCTGCCAAACCCGAAGCAAATCTACGTAAACTGAAACTACGTAGTACAATTGTACAATCATTACAAAAAAAGGGATAGCGCACACAATTGAAATGCTCACCTTGTTAAAAGTGCCCAGTACGCTCATTTCTATGTAGTTTGACCTTTCGTTTTGATCGCGGCCTGACGCTATGACGAGCTACTACAGATTGTAGCTGAACGGGTGCGCCATTAGCATGGTGGACCTTCCCCTCAAAGCGCTGACAATAATGAGAAATAAAGGGAACCAAGATTCTTGGGATTCAAAAATGTTTCCTCACAAGCTCTATGGATGGCATAGAGGATGACATGCTGTGGGAGGAAGATGGGATCACTTTTCATGAATAGAGGAGGCACCAGAACTGAACCAATCCATCAATGATGAGTTTGACAATGATAAAGGTAGCTACTATACATACAATGCCTTGTGAAAGTATTCGGCCCCCTTGAACTTTTCAACCTTTCACCACATTTCAGGCTTCAAACATAAAGATATAACATTTTAATATCTTGTCAAGAATTAACAACAAATTGGACACAATCGTGGAGTGGAACAAAATGTATTAGATCTTTTATAATATCTTAACAAATAAAAAACTGAAAAGTGGGGCGATCAATATTATTCGGTCCCTTTACTTTTAGTGCAGCAAACTCACTCCAGAAGTTCAGTGAGGATCTCTGAATGATCCAATGTCGAATGATGATGATAAATAGAATCCACCTGAGTGTATAATCAAGTCTCCATATTAATGCACCTGCTCTGTGATAGTCTCAGGGTTCCGTTTCCGTGCAGAGAGCATCATGAAGACCAAGGAACACACCAGGCAGGTCCGAGATAGTGTTCTAGAGAAGTTTAAATCCAGATTTGGATACAAAAAGATTCCCCAAGCTTTAAACATTTCAAGGATCACTGTGCAAGCAATCATATTGAAATGGAAGGAGTATCAGACCACTGCAAATCTACCAAGACCTGGTCGTCCCTCTAAACCTTCACCTCGAATAAGGAGAAGACTGATCAGAGATGCAGCCAAGAGGCCCATGATCAATCTGGATGAACTGCAGAGATCTACAGCTGAGGTGGGAGAGTCTGTCCATAGGACAACAATCAGGGGGACACTGCACAAATCTGTCATTTATGGAAGAGTGGCAAGAAGTCATTTCTCAAAGATATCCATAAATGGTCTCATTTAAACTTTGCCACAAGCCACCTGGGAGACACACCAAACATGTGGAAGAAGGTGCTCTGGTCAGATGAAACCAAAGTCGTATTTTTTTGCCACAATGCAATACGATATGTTTGATTTAAAAGACAGACAGCTCATCACCCTGAACACACCATACCCACTGTCAAACATGGTGGTGGCAGCCTCATGGTTTGGCCCTGCTTTTCTTTAGCAGGGACAGGGGAAGGTGGTTAAAAATTGATGGGAAGATGAATGGAGCCAAATATAGGACCATTCTGGAAGAAAACCTGTTGGAGTCTGCAAAAGACCCCAGACTGGGTCAGAGATTTATCTTCCAACAGGACAATGATCAAAGTCAAATCTACAATGGAATGGTTCACAAATAAACGTAACCACGTGATAGAATGGCCAAGTCAAAGTCCAGACCTGAATCCGATCGAGAATCTGTGGGCAGAGCTGATGACTCCTGTTCACAAACGCTCCCCATCCAACCTCACTGAGCTCGGGCTGTTTTGCAAGGAAGAATGGGCAAGAATTTCAGTCTCTCAATATGCAAAACTGATGGAGCCACACCCCAAGCGACTTGCACCTGTAATTGCAGAAAAAGCTGGCGCTACAAAGTATTAATGCAAAGGGCCCCAATAATATTGCATGCCCTACATTACAGGTTTATATTTGTTAAAAAAGTTGAAAGTATGCAATAAATTTCGTTCCACTTCATGATTGTGTCCCACTTGTTGTTGATTCTTGACAAAAAATGAATTTTACATCTTTATGTTTGAAACCTGAAATGTGGTGAAAAGCTGAAAAGTTCAAGGGGTGTGAATACTTTCACAAGGCACTGTATTTTTCAGATTGGAGATGAGTCAGATGCTTCTTTTGAAGTCTTGGCCAAGGATGAGTGATATAGTGGATAAAACTGCACTATGCTATACGTTTTTTTTCACAAATATTTAATGCAAAAAATGTTTAAGTTAAACAGTGTTAAATAGCTTATTTATTTAAATGTTATGCCATCATTGAGGGTTTATTTGAGTTGGTTGAGGGATTCTGTTCTGACAATTGCAGGGACCAGGAGAAGTGTGTCCTGTGGCCTGTCCCAAGATATATATTACTGCTGCATCAGTACATGCACAAAGATTATTGTTAATATTTGTTGTACAGACCTTCTTTTTAAAAAAAAAAACAATAAAATACAAACAATAAAAGTACAAACCAAGCAAAATAGAAATACACATCATTCCTAATATTTTGAGTTTTATTTTAATATTTTTAATTTTAATATTTCAATTATATAGCAAATTGGTGGTGCGCATTGTTCATTGGTAGAATGGTTTTCCTGAATTTTTTAGGTCTTTGGGGAGCGCATTATACTTCAGGACGCATTATACTCAAGAAATTACGGTAGGTACAACTGCATGACACCGTTAAATATCGAACACAAGAGAATGATCAAAAACTCTTTGCTCAGGAAGATGTTTTGCTTGACACTTAAGATTGGTGTGAATTAACACCAAGCACAGGATCACAATAGTGAGCATTATTCTTTTTGTGCAGGTACAGTATGTACACATTTTTGATACCACTCTTGTACTCAATACCACAAAATTGAATGCAAGTGAATTAAAAAGACACAGGTGTAAATTAGTAATTGGTTACCAGTGGCATGTTTGAAACGGGCATTGCAACAATAATATCTTTGGTCGAAAACCAAAGGCAACAATCAATGATCATTTCCAATGACTTGATCTGTCATTCAGCTCAAATGCTGGAAGGAAAAGATGCTACAGACATGGTGGGTAGGATGTCATTTTATTCATTTCATATAGTAAATTAATTTGAAAAAATACATGTACGATATTCACGGGTGGCACGGTGGAAGCCTGGTAAGCACATCTGCCTCACAATCCTGAGGACCAGGGTTCAAATCCGGCTCACCTGCGTGCCGTTTGCATGTTTTCCCTGTGCCTACGTGGCTTTTCTCCGGGTATTCAGATTTCTTCCCACTGACAAAAAACATGCATGGTAGACATCCATAAGTGTGAATGTGTGTGTGAATGCTTGGTTGTTTATACTCTATGTGCCTTGCAATTGACCCCTCCGTACAGGGCAATTAACCACGCGTCCTGAAGTCACGTCATCCCACTGTTGCTAACCTCAGACAAACATTAGGCAAAATGGCGTCGCAGGAAGAAAAGTAGAGAGCGAAAGCTGATTTTTCACTCGCATTCTTACCGAATAGTGAAATATCGTTGAAGAGCAGACAGCAGGGCTTCAAGTATTTCAGCGGGGGGTATTTCAATGGTATTTCCATGCATATCGACGGAGAAACCATTGATGTTAGCGCGAGATCTTTCCAGAGTCAGAGGAAGACCGAGAAGCCACATAATATAATATATTATAACCCAAAGACGATTTCGTCATTGACAGTTTCCTATTTTCGTGTTACCTATCACACTTGTGTGCAGAATCTGTATGTGTATCTGTTTAGCCATTTGTGAACCGCCGTATGAAGGAAAAGAAGAAGGCGGGGCTTGATTTACGAGTTGTTTCTCTCGTTTTCTTTGTGTAACGTCACACGCTCCCCTCAATAATTATTCTTGAATTAGTGCCGAACCTACGTAAGTCCCAACCGAGTACGACAATCACTACTTTAGTGTCCTCAAACATCCTTCCTTCAGTCTTGGTGTCTCGGTGCACGTCGAAGGCTTTTAGTACTCGCTAGTCCGGTTTAGCGTAGCTCGCTAGCCGCCAACAAAGAGACACGTTTGTGCAGTCAGATCATCGCAAAGTATCGCTCAACACAGATCAAGTGTGTCAATCATTCACACGTAGCTATGTTATGCAAGCGAAGAACTGCTAATTCATTTATATGAGACATGTATTGAAAATCAAAAGTAGGGCTTACCTTCGTGCAAACATATCTGTTACGGTTGATTTTAGATGGATTCAGTTGATCATGCGGTCTTCCACAAAGTTTGATCCATCGAAGACATTTTTCGTACTCGGTCTTCTGTTCCGGTTGATTTTAGATGGATTCAGTTGATCATGTGGTCTTCCAAAAAGTTTGATCCATCGAAGACACTTTTCGTACTCGGTCTTCGGTTTTGGAAAGGGTACAAATTGAACTCCACCAACTAGCCTATCAGGATACCTGTCGTCACTATTACAAAGGCTGTGACTACACCTCTTAACCATATCTATTGTTAAGGAACCCAAATATGTGATAAAACGCCAACAAAAGCTATACTGGACCATGCGACTTTGTCTGAAGTTATGGCGGACGACAACACGGGGCGTGGTTTAGGCACATCTCTGGCCTCTGATTCGTCAGCGACGCGGCCTACGCAATTTCTACGGAGGGGTCAATTGGCTGGAGACCAGTTCCGGGTGTACCCTGCATCTCGCCCGAAGGTAACTGAGCACGCCTGTGGCCCTAGTGAATATGAGTGGTACGGAAAATTAATGAACTGAAATGTATTCACAGGAAAATGTCATTTTTCTTCCATTGTGCTGGAGTCGGTAAGAGGCCTTTTGTGCTGACGCAACTAATCCTCTCAAAGCTTGACTGTGAGCTAACGTTAAGTTCTGCTAATCTTTTTGAAAGGTGCTCAGTAAAGTAATCATACTAAACAGCTCAACATTAACAAAGAGTGAACACAGGCAGCAAGCACATAGAAGTTATTCATATATATATATATATATATATACACACACATTATACATTATATACACACTGGACCGACAAAAACAGCAATATCTTCATGAAATGAAATGAACCTTTTCAAACCTTTTATGAAATTTTACAGCAGTTCTGTTTAAGTGGTGCTGTGCAGTCTGTATAGATTGCATTTAGTAAAAGGTTTTGACCATATAATATACTGTACATAATACTGATTGATATGTACAAATATATGTACGAATACGTTTATTAAGTCAACAATGATTTTGTATAGCATAAATAGTTGAATTGAGATTACAGTTCAATTCAACTTTTTAAATCTGAGCCATCGATGACTTAAAGCTGCATTGACAAATATTAATTTTGCGTAGTAAGAGAACTCTCACTAGCAACGGGTTACAGTATATAACGATGTGCAGCAACTGCAAACTAAACGTGTTATACATATTATGAGACTTGGCCGTGTTGCCTGGAGAAGCTGCTGAGAATTATTACTGATGAAGCAATTACAGTCCAACTAAGAGATTGTTGTGGTTAATCATGGTGGTGAGTAACCAGAACTGGTGGTGATGAAGGGGAGGTGCAAAGGCCGAAAACTGTTCCAGGTCCTTGAACATTTTTTTTAGGGGGGTGGGAGGTGGGATGTGCGGCTGTCCGCATTGATAAAATGCCATACTGCCAGGTTCAACACGTATAATGTACTGCATAGTATTTTATAATAACCCCTGCTCCTGCCTGTAGATAACCTTTCTAAATCATCCAGTAATGCTTGACTGTGTACTGTATTTGGCATGAGGTAATCCCATCGTTAAAGTCGACGTTTGTCAAATGGGAAGAGTCAAGTGTGGTGGTTTTTGTTAAGATTTTTACAAACGTTTAAACAATGCTTTGTTTGTTGAGACTAAGTGTACTTAGTGTAGTGCTGCTGTTATAGTGTTTGTGTACATTGGGCACACACCCACCAAGAGAAGGAGCTTTCCAAAGCTTCTGAGAAATTGGTTTTGTATTTTTTGCCTATTTGCCAATCAATCTCATTATTAGAAGCATTCCCCCCAACTTCTCTTGAAGATGCAGTACATTTTCTTTTACTCTCTAATGTCACAGTCAACATCTAAACTTAAAGATTTGATCATTGTACACTCCAACAATTGCGTCCAACTGATGTTGGTGGATGATCAGCAATGAATAATTAGAACAATCCAATAATTAGAACAATGCAATGACATTTAAAATGTTGTAAATATAACCGCACCTATACTCAGTCACTAACCATTCAATGGCAAAAATACAGACCAAAGTCAAAACCATGCAGCGCTAACTGTTTTACATGTCAAAGTCAAATTTATTCATTCATGTAGAACATTTCCTCGACAATACTGTAGTGCTAAAATTCTTTACAGGGCCACGTGGATAAAACAAAGTACCAAACAATCCATCCATATTCTTTGTTGCTTATCCTCACAAGGGTTGTGGGTAGTGCTGGAGGCTATCCCATCTGTCCACGGGCAGGAGTCGGGATACACCCAGAATTGATTGCCAGCCAATCGCAGGGCACATCGGGACAAACAGCCGCACTCCCAATCACACTGACGAGGCAATTTGTGTCCGATTAATGTTGCATGTTTTTGGGATGTGGGAGGAAACCGGAGTGCCTGGAGAAAACCCACGCAGGCGCGGGGAGAACATGCAAACTCCACAACCGGGACAACCCACCAACCCGGGACCTCAGAACTGTGAGACCAACGCTTTCCAGCTGCTCCACTGTGCCGCCAAGTACCAAATATTTAATCATAAAAGAAAAACGAAACGTACAGAACATAAAATGGGCTAGATGGCACATTATAAGAATAAAATTCTGAAATATATGAAATTGTACATTTCTTATTTTATTACTTCTACTCTAACTAGCTTACTAACTTATTAATATCTAGTTTACACATTTTTCATTCTAAAATAATTGGTAGCTTTTGATATTTAGTTGATCCCTTGCAGTGTTTGTGAGCCTTTTCAAATTTCCCCTGAAATTAGGTTTTAGTTCTTCTGAAAGATAATATATTGTGATTATATTTACAGCCATCTGGGACATGTGATTTGAATAAAAGCCAAAATGATCTCTGTTGTATTTGATTAAAAACTAAATTGTACTCTAACCCTCCTAAATGCTTGAAATGAATGGACATCTTGCATCTTAAGGGTCAAGAATGTGACTTTTCTTGCATGTTTGCAGTGTGTGTGTTGCCCACCACCATTGTTTTGGAGTATGTAGCTCCAGGGGAATCCTTGTGCACTCGGTATACTCATATTACTACTTGTTGAGATATCACATTACTTTTTGATACATTTCCATCAAAGTGTATGCAATGGCACAAATCTTTCAGTGGTCATTTAATCATTTGGTCATTACACAAAGATGGACAGAAGTTGACATATACGCACAACATAATACCGTACAGCTATTAAATATTTATGTTCTGATAGTTGTATTTATGTGCTGATACTTGTTCAAATTAACTGATGGTGACCTTGTGAGCATATTCAGTAGTAATTTTGAATTGAATGAAATACAATATGAATGTCAATCTTGGATGGATTGGAAGCTACTTTAGATTGATACACAAATAAGAGTAAAATAAAAATCTTTGTCAAAACCAGCCACAAAACTCCATAACTGAAAATGTGACCCACTCCAGCCTTGCCTCAAAGTGATGTCGTATGATACTCTCCCCTCTCTTGATCGCTAGTGAATATGAACATGCATTGAGGCAAGATTTCAAATTTGTGTTTTAATAACTTCAAATGCCTTCATGCTGGTGTCCTGGTGCTATGTAAACAATTTTCAAATGCTTGAACGACGAACATGATGATTATAAGCCCAAGGAGGAGGAAATAACAACTAACACTGCTCCTGAAAACCTTCAAACTCCACAGTACCCACATCACCAATCACCGAATACAGATGGAGAGACCCAGAAAACACAGAACATGATCGGGAAGCTCAACAGATATTCTACTTCTTGAGGAAAACGATTCCTCACAAAACTGCTCAGTAATTTCATCAGAAGCACAGTGGATCACATCCCAACTGCATCACAGTAAGGTATTGGAACTCTACCGTAAAGGAAAGAAAGGTTCTCCAGATTTGAAAGGGACACTTCCACATCCAACACCCACCCGGCCGCACCACCATCCACCATAAACTCTCAATTCTGTATTGACCATCTATCAACAGGATGTAAGATGCATGTTCAAACAAAAAAGGATGAAAAAAGCGTCGTGCCCAGACCTTGTATCCCGATCCTGCCTCAAAATCTGCATGGACCAGTTCTCTCCTGTCTTCACAGAGCTCTTCAACAGGTCTCTGGAACTGTGCGAAGTACCATCCTGCTTCAGACACTCCACGATCATCCCAGTCGTCAAGAAACCTGCAATCTCGGGTCTGAGTGACTACTGGCTTGTCGCTCTGATGTCCGTGGTCATGACCCCCTTATGGTGGACCACCTCAAGAGGATCACAGATCACCTGCTGGACCCCTTTCAATTTGCTTACCGAGCAAACAGGTCTGCGATTGATGCAGTCCTTATGGGACTGCACTTCATTCTAGAACAACTTGACAGTGTGGGGCCTACGCGCACTTCAGCTCTGCGCTCAACACCATCATCCAAAAAAAAAAATGTGTGTCATTCCCAGATTACTAACAACCTTCTATTACTCTGTGACAGTTCTCGCAATGTCTTTATGTCTCAAATTTGTCGTACTAACACAGCTCCAGTTATCGGAGACGAATTCCTTGTGTTTTTTATATATCTGGCAAGATAAAGATGATTCTGATTATGATTACCGCAAAACATGTACTGTATACACTGTCCTGCTTTTTTTTTTTTTTAATAGTCATTGTTTTTAAATTGTACACCACCTGTACCACCCTTTCTTTCAGTATTTTTGTTATTTGTATCGTCCTTTTAAAAATATTTTTATATGTGCTGGGTTTAGGAGGACACGCGGCCCTATGTTCTGGCACTCCGGCCTACTCTCTGCTGCAATGTCTTCTCCCACGCAGGTTTTTAATACATACACCTACACCTAGGTACATACATGCATACAATATATACATACATTTGCACATGCTTTCGGGAGCTGGTTAACCTTGGTGTTGTGGTGGTGATGGCGGGTTGGGGTGGGGAGGTTGACAGTTATGGATCATCACCACCCTGTGACCATGTCACCTCATCCGCACCAGTCTCCCCAGTTTTATTGCACAACACTCCACCTCCCATGATCATGGTACACACATATTGGTCACCATAGTAAATATTTAGGATTCACATTTCTCTTGACTTGACTCCTCGGTAGATTCATGAATAAGTTCCATAGACACATTACAGGCTTTCATTGTGCTAGGATGACTAATAATAACCCAGGTTGTGTTCATCACATTTTCTCCCAAACTTGAATCTGGGTCTGAGTGAAGTCATATGTGTTGTAGGAGTAAATCCATTTTAAAATATTTTTATATTATCTCTATATCACAGATTTTCAACTATTGTGCGTGGGTCTGCGTGTTTTTGTGGCATAATATACAGTACTGTATATTATCTGTATTGCACCTGGAGGTAAAAAAATAATTGATATTTAAAGGTCAAGTGTCATGAAATTGATGATTTTCAGTATATTAATAAAAAAACGTCAGCCAATATGGGCCCATGTTTTTTCCCCACAAAACATGATTTTGACATATACAGCTTTTTGTAACTCCTGCCATGAAAATCCTCTCGAGGGATTTGTTTTCGAGAAGAAGCAGGAAGTGACGTAAAGGACAGCGGCGCCCCCAAGTGGACTCGTTTGTTTCCATTAGTTTTACCTCCAGGAAGGTAGCTCGTTGTTCCTTCGTATTAGCCAAAATGCCGGCTCATTCCATTGCTTGACATTGCTTGAACACTCGGGAGAATGGAATTACCCTTCATAAGTTTGAAAGAGACCCGGTTCGTTGTGAAAAATGGATTGCACAGGTGCAGAGGACGAGAGCTTTGTGGGTTCCAAATCACAGGTAGGTGTGTATTCAGCTACTAAAAAAAAATAATAGTTTGGGGCGGACCATGTAATCGGTCTCTCATGACATAACAAAAGATCCGCGTATGAAATATGTCGATGTGCACGTCGGACAGTGTCGGGCTGCTGCGTGGACGGCGGTGAATCTGAAGAACGCAGCCAAGAATGTCTCACTCAGCCTCGTGCGCAGTAATGCGCCCCGGCTCGACAGTGTTCATCGCTTACTGCGGTTGCTGTGAACAACCCTCTAAAAGCAGCACGCCTCCGGTCCATTATATGCCACCACAGCGCCGAAAATCAGCCACACCAGCTGAGGCACCGCGTTCGGCGGACACAGCTTCTGCGAAGGCTACGCATCGGGCTTTGCGGACAGGGGTGGCTCTGAAGAATCTAGCCGAGAATGTGTTACTCAGCCGCGTGAGCAAAGTAAAGCGCCCCGGTTGACTGTGTTGTTCATCATACTGCGGCGTGTATGAAGACCCCCCTAAAGCAGTACGGCTTGGCTCCGTCATAAGACATACCACCCGGCTGCAATGAGCCGCGATGGCTCATCTCCACCGCAGAAGTGGATCGGACGGGGATGCAGTTTGGCCGTGATCGCATATCATCTGAATATGGCTCGAAACAATAGTGTAATATTGCCCCGGTAACTTCACTCGGTTGTGTGGTGTTCTCCTTTTCAAAAAGAGCTTCTGTGTCAGAAGGGGCGCGTTTATCTTCCATAGTTAGGGTGCACCGCGTTTTCATTTGCGAATGACCGGGTGACGACACGGACGGAGGATGCAGCCAATATGGCAACCACTTGGATGTCGTAGAATGAAACTTCTGCAACTTAACACATGGATGAAGCGCTCTCCGCTCATATTTATTTTTTCGTATGGACATTGAAGTGAAAAATGTTATGTTTTTTTTCATTATAATATCGATTTTAGAATGTTTCTAGGGATGACACTTTGGCTTTAAATGAACTGACATTTGCTCTTTTCTTTTTCCAAATAGGAGACGTAACATTTAAAAATCAGAAGCTAGGAACATGTCAGTGTAAACACACTTGAACTAATTCTCCTCAGTTCTTCTTGAAGTTGTTTGCTTTGCAAATATTAGACCTAACTGCTTTGGTTGTAAGTTGAAGTTATCACGTATGAAGAGACTCGTATGAATTATTGTGTTTTTGGTAATACAGTGCTACATTGAAGATTGAAGATTACAAATGTTGAACAATCACATATCTGCATGTCACATGAGCCTTGAGTTGAGTTCAAATGCTTTGTTCTTTTCTAAACTATGATTATTTAACGGCACGGCACAATGGAACAGCTGTAATGCGTTAGCCTCACAGTTTTGAGGTACAGGGTCTGCGTGGGTTTTCTCCGGGTTCTCCAGTTTCCTCCCACATCCCAAAAACATGGAACTTTAATTGGACACTCTAAATTGCCCCAAGGCGTGAGTGCGGCTGTTTGTCTCAATGTGCCCTGCGATTGCCTGACAACTAATTCAGGATGTACCCCGCCTCCTGCCCGTTGACAGCTGAGACAGGCTCCAGCACTCCCATGACCCTTATGAGGATAAGTGGCTAAGAAAATGGATGGATGGATTACTTACTGGATTACTAATTCCAGGGGGGCAAGGTGAAGCTGCTGCCAAGCGTTGGCCTCACAGTTCTGAGGACCGGGGTTTGAATCCCACCCCCGCCTGTGTGGAGTTTGCATGAGAAAACCCATGCAGGTATGGGGAGACCATGCAAACTCCACACAGGCGGGTCTAGGATTGAACCCGGGACCTCAGAACTGTGAGGCCAACACTTTTACCAGCTAATCCACCGCATACAGCACATCCAATAATAAGAAAGCGCTCCCCCAAGAAAGTATTCATCCCTAAGAAACCTTTTCGAGGGATGTAGAAATAAGATAAAGAAAAAAAAGATTTTCATTTTTCTGCCATGACAATGGCACTTAACAAGGGGAATCACAACAGCAAAATTCCCTTTCACTTCTGGTAAATTTTAATTTTTGCATGAAATTCAGGTTTTGTGATTTTCCGTTTCAGTTATTTTTGTGTGGAACTGTTGTGTGGTTCATTTTGAGCATCACCTGGATGATGAAATCCACACAGACAAGATAGTATAGAACGATTTTCCATCCATTTGGAATTTAAATCCATCCCTCCATCCATCCATTTTCTTAGCCGCTTATCCTCACAAGGGTCACAGGAGTGCTGAAGTCAATTCTAGCTGTCATCGGGCAGGAGGCAGAGTACACCATGAACTGGTTGGCCGCCAATCGCAGGGCACAGAGACAAACAGACACATTCACAATCACACCTAGGGGCAATTTAGAGTGTCCAATTAATGTTGCATGTTTTTGGGATGTGGGAGTAAACCGGAGTCTGTGGAGAAAACCCACACAGGCACGGGAGAACATGTAAACTCTACACAGGGAGGGCTGGGATTGAACCCGGGTCCTCAGAACTGTGAGGCCAACGCTTGCCAGCAGCTCCACCCTGCCCCCTTGGAATTTAAAGTAATCCATCCATCCATTTTCTTAGCCATTTATTCTCACAAGGGTCACGGGAGTGCTGGAGCCTGTCCCAGCTGTCAACGGGCAGGAGGCGGTGTACATCTTGAATTAGTTCTCAGCCAATCGCAGGGCACATTGAGAAAAACAGCCGCACTCACGCCTTGGGGCAATTTAGAGTGTGTCCAATTAAAGTTCCTGTTTTTTGGATGTGGGAGGAAACTTAAGTGCCCGGACAAAACACACGCAGGCACACGGAGTACATGCAAAATCCATACAGGTGGGTCCTGGATTGAACCTGGGACCTCAGAACTGTCAGGCCAATGCTTTACAGCTGTTCCACCGTGATCCCAATTTAAAATAATATTTTAGTTTGTAAATTATAAAGGGATCTGTTAACTCCAGATGAAACTGGCGGGGTTATGTAAATCCAACAAGGTGAAGAACCACTGCTATAATGCTTGGCTGATGGCGGAAAGCTGAAGTAAAACGCAGACAACTAAATGTAGAACAATTGCACAGACTTGTATGACATAAAACAACACACAGGTGTGAGACAAAATGAACCACAACGATGACAGAAAGTCATTGTGAAAACAAGAACATGTGTATCGCAATTTGCACAAAAATTGGAGGATAGCATAAACCAAATTGTTGTGGGCGTATTTCACCCAGGAATGATGAAGTCACCAGGACAAACTAACTAACCCATTGAACAGATACTTCAAATATACGAGCACCTTCGTGGCTTTTTAGGTCCATCCAGATATTATTCGAGAGAAGTAAACTTAAAGGTTTCGCCTTCCTGCTGAAGTTGTGAATAAATCACCGATGGAAATAAGCAAACACCTCTGCAACAGCTTCCTTGATGTTGGAGTGCTCCAAACGACCACAGCCTGGTTATTGGCTGGATCAGCTTGAAGTTGACCCTTCCCCACAATGAACCTCAGAAAGAGAACAGAAGTGGAGCTAAACTCACACTTTCACAAATAATCTGTTTGGACAGAGTGATGTAACAACAGGCAGACTTGTGACTGGTCCTCCCAATTATTGCGAAAGGAAATCAGAATGTCGTCTACCATAAGTCAACAAAACAGAACTTGTTACACATATCATCTAAAATGGAATTGATGAGGTTTTGGAAAACGTTAGTTGCTGCAATAATGGAATTAATACAAAGCTTAGAAGTTGTAACTCAAATCCACCCATTTTCCATCTGAGGAAAAGTATGGGAATATGTCTAACAGTTGTGTTTTGTTGCCCAATAGTGTAAAATTCAATCAATAAATTGCCCTGAATGTTGATGGTTGGTTTGTAATCAAGGTTTAGCTTATCATCATTGATCAACAACATGATGGCATCATTAAAATTAACTTAAAAGTCTATGAAACATATTTTCTGCAAACCTTTTCAGATTATTCATCCTTGAGGGAGAAAGAGAGACTACTGCAAAATCATTATTTCATGAGGGAAAAGAAGTGATCCAGATTCAGATTTAGAAGTATATGGTTTTACACTGCCAAGGTTAATCTCCTGATTTCAACCCTGTTGAAGATGCAGGGAGGCACCACCAAAACAAAAATCTGAAACGTAAAATGAACGCAAAAGTTCCCTACTGTTAAAAAGTCACAAGGTTGGTGTACAACTTTCAAGATAAGGTTTAAGTGTTCTTCACTTTAGTTTGTTGTAAATGTAGCTGTTCCTGTACTTTTGCGCAATTAAACTACACAAAATTGGGTTAATTATAAGTTATATCCTTATTTAGCCTTTATGTCTGTACTCTGAGTCAATTCAGAGAATGTATTTGTTTCTCTTTACATGTTGTACATAGTCTTGAATCTTGCAACCCAAAGTACACTTTTGGCTAAAACCTCGATCTTACTGCCCAGAGATTAGTTAGCAACCCGATGGTGATTTGAGTCTTTGCAGGTTGCAGAGACTTGTTTGTGACATCTCCTGGAAGACTAGCTGGGTTGCCAGGAAGTCGCGGTGAAATAAATCAAAGGTATTTGATTTCAATGGAGACATTTTGGCGACTCCTGTTAAATGCTCACGAAATTGAAAACCTTATCTTTGTTCAATGTCACAAAACGGCAAGCATTCGTCACCAAAATGAATGCATATATGCCCACGTCATGCACACAAAGGCACACACACGTAAAAGAATATATCTACTCTGTAGAGCAAAGCAAATTTATGCATATAGCGCATTTCATACACAAAGTGCTTAGCGGATTTAGAGGACGCTGGACAAATGGACATGAGCTAATGCTAGCTACGCACTACTGCTAGCGAGGCCTACATTGGACCATAAAGAAGAAGACTACAATGATGACCGTGAGGATTTAGAAGGGTTAGAAGTGGGACTGCATCAGGGATCAGCTCGGATCCCTTCGTGTTTGCTGTCGTAATGGATAGGCTGACAGATGAGGTTAGACTGGAATCCCCTTGGACTATGATGTTTGCAGATGATATTGTGATCTGCCATTAAAGCAGGGAGCAGGCGGAGGAACAGTTAGAAAGATGGAGGCACGCACTGGAAATGAGAGGAATGAAGATCAGCCGAAGTAAAAAAGAATATGTGTACATGAATGTGAGGGGTGGAGGGGGAAGTGTGAGGCTACAGGGAAAAGAGATAGCGAGCGTGGATGACTTCAAATACTTGGGGTCAACAATCCAGAGCAATGGTGAGTGTGGTAAAAAAGTGAAGAAACGGATCCAAGCAGGTTGGAACAGCTGGCGGAAGGTCTCTGGTGTGTTCTGTTACAGAAGAGTCTCTGCTAGGATGAAGGGCAAAGTTTATAAAACAGTGGTGAGGCTGGCCATGATGTACAGATTTGAGACGGTGGCACTGAAGAAACATCAGGAAGCAGAACTGGAGGTGGCAGAAATGAAGATGTTGAGGTTCTTGCTTGGAGTGAGCTGGTTGAATAGGAATAGAAATGAGCTAATTACAGGCACAGCCAAAGTTGGATGTTTTGGAGACAAGGTTCGAGAGAGCCGACTTCGATGCTTTGGACATGTCTTGAGGCGAGAGAGTGATTATATTGGTAAAAGGGGGCGCTGAGGATGGAACTGTCAGGCAAAAGAGTGAGAGGAAGACCAAAGAAAAAGGTTGATGGATCTTGTGAGGGAAGACATGAGGACAGTGGGTGTTAGAGAGGAAGATGCACAAGATGGGCTAAAATGGAAAAAGACACCCTGTGGTGACTCCCAACAGGACAAGCCGAAAGGAACAGAAGAAGAAGATACACAGTGTGCTTTACATGATTAAAAACATTTGAATGCAAAGAAATAAAAAAAAAATTAAATGGGGGAAAATCACAACAAAAACTATGTATAAAAATGAAAAATAAAAGTTCAATTAAATCCAGGGTACAAAGCAAGAAGTTGAAATATTCTAAAAAGCATGAGAAAAAAAATGAGTTTTCAACCTGGATTAATAAACATTCACACTTGGGCTGACGTAACCGCTGTTGGCAACTTATTCCATTTGTGTGCAGCATAATAGCCAAAAGCTGCTTCACCATGTTTGCTTTGGACTCTGCGCTCCAGTATTTGACCTGAATCAGTTGATCTCAGAGCTCGATTGGGTTTGTATTCTATTAGCATTTTTTTCACATATTCAGAACCCAAACTGCAGTATTCTGAATGAGCTGCAGTATTCTGAATGAGCTGCAGCTGTTTAATGGTCATTTTGTGGAGTCCAGTCAGAAGACCATTACAATAGTCAAGTCTACTTAAGATAAAAATATGGTTGAGGTTTTCCTGGTCTGCTTGACACATACAAGCCTTCACTCTACATATGTTATTCAAATTGTAAAAGGCAGTTTTAGTGATTGATTTGATATGACTGTTGAAAGTTAGGTCAGAATCTATCAGAAGACCAAGGTTTTGGACTTGGTCTTTGGATTTTATAGATAGTGCACCCAGGTATTTAAGAACAGCAATCATTTTTTTCTTTATTTTCAGAAACATTTATCTCAGTTTTGTTGTGTTTTTTTTTTAAAGAAATTTTCGACTCATCCAGTAATTTCTTTGTTTTAGATCGCAATTGAACTGTCGTCCTTTGGAGACACTGATAAATATAACTGTATGTCATCTACATAGCTATACTAATCAAAACTAAAGTTGTGCAAAATTTGAACCAAGGGTAGCGTATACAGGCTTGCTCACATGAAAGAGTCCAGCGCTCAGTTGTTTTTTAGAAGAGGCTTAACAGCTGCTACTTTAAGAGCTTTAGGAAACTCACTGGACTGAAGTGAGCGATTGATTATTTGCTGCAAATCAGATCGCACTCACTTCACAATAGTTTTGAAAAAGTCAGATGGTATTGAGTCGCGACACCTCATTGATAGTTTCAACTGCTGAACCGTTTTCTCTCCAGTATTTTGGTCAACTCTATGAAATTCTGACATGGTAATAGAGTTTTTCCTGGGTGGCTTCAGATGTAGTATCATTGTATCATTTTGCTGATTTGTGCTGGTATTTAATATGATGGATTTTTTTATAGAAATAACAGGATAACTAATTGCTTTCGTCAGCTGTTACGCATTCTGGAGCTTTCTTATTCAGGATTTTTTGGAAGAATCTGTCTTTTAAAAAATATACAAAAATGGCCATATCCGTAATGTGAACTGATAGAATTTAAACACTCAGAGATGACCAGGTCTAAGAAGTGACCTCGAGTGTGAATTAGGACTCTTAATATGTGGAGGGAGGTCATTCAACATTAAATGTTCTTCAACGTGAAATATTCAAAAGAGCTAAAATGGAGGAAGAGAACCCTTCGCATCTGAGTGGACGGTGGTTTCAGGGTGGGGGTGGGGGGTGGTTGAAGATCTTGGCATGGTATGCCCTTGACTCCACATGTATGCTTATTTCAATGACTTACATGTGAAATGGTTGTCTTGTTGTCTTCTTCAAGACATTTTTCTGGTGCGAGTGGAAGCAACATTTTGATCTCTGGGTCCTGGATTCACCGTGAGTGATCACTCTCTGCAGTCTCAGCGACATCTCCACCAATGCTTTAGGGGTGTAAGGCAATGAGAAAAAGCAATGCATGGGTGGTCCAATTTACTTCTTAGTACTACATCTTCCCTGCGCAGTATCCTGAGAATACCCGATTTCTTCTGGTCTCAGAAGCTAAACAGTGTCAGCTTTTGTTAGTACTTTGACTGGGACTGACTCCACACAGGCGGATTGTATAATGGAAAACAGCGACTGATATCAATTCACATGGTATTTTTATCACTACCGATGGAAATTGAGGACACTACAAATTTGAGTAAGAAAAATATCAACTTGTACTTCAATATGAAGTACAACACACCTAAAAATACCCTCCCATCCCTTTTCACATCAACCACTTTCTTGACCTCACCTGTCTATCGCTCAGCTCTCACCCACCCTGCATCACTGTGCCTGCATGCATTTTGATGTTGTCCCAGACAGACAATGGACAATTTGGGTGATTTCCTGTGTGCTAGTGTCATATGATTTTGTCCTGAGGCTGAGCTGATCCTGAGTCTTTTGTCTGTCTGGCCTGAGCTGTGGAAGTCAGACTTCCCTCTTTCTCTGAGTCGCTTTTCATGTGGGCTGTGTGAATGAGCCTAGTCCATGCCTATTGTGGTGTGATTTAGTGATTGCCTCACAGGATCCAATGACTGAGGGCTTGACATGCAGGATTAACTGTGTATTTGATACTAGTAGCCATACCTTTCACGTGTATCGTCTCTCTGCGTAGGAAAGACATTGGCATTATGGCAAACAATAGCTTTTGTTTTGCTGGATGAAAGAGCTTTTAGAAGTATAATATCATATCGTCGATTAAGATTTTAATGTTAAGTTGCTTTGATGATGATGATGATGATGGGCCCTCTGTTATGTTGACGACATTCATTGTTATATCCTTTCAAAGATGAATTAAATTTTATTTAAGTTGAGCGTTGTAGCCCCAATGCGAGTTGTTGGTTGAATTTCTTAGGTGTGGTCCCTGTGAAATGGATTTTTCAATTACAATTCAATTATAGCTGACATGAGGAAGCATGAGTTTGCATCTGGAGGATGTGCCAGTTTATACATTGGATTGACGTGAATGGCAGTAATGATCTTGATCAGGAAACGTCATCCTGAATATTGGGTTCTGTTTTTGCACCACCATGTTTATGACCTGAGCATTTAATTAACCACGAATGTCAATAGTATGGAAATTCAAAGAGATATGCCAGAGGTTTCTTGACACAAGACATATTTTAACTCTTGTCTGGAAGTCCTCTTCCTGCTGTTAAAAAATAAATAAATAAAAACTTCCAAAATGTGGTTGATGTCATTGAACATGTATTCCTGAAAGTAAAGCCAAACACATGTTATTGATTTACCTGGGTGATGGCCTCTTCAAGTGTCATTGATACTGCAGGTTTGGGATTTTCTTGCTAATTCCTCATTCAATTACAATGGCATTTCAATACCTACTATTTTTAAGACCATAATTATAATGAGCCATGTTACATATACATTTAGGCCCATTATCTTTTATTAGAGCAAAATCAAAGAGATTAATTAAATGACAAATGTTTTCGTCATTGCAAAAATCCAGTGGTGTTTCATCTGTATAGTATTGAAATGATTGGCCTTTTTTTTGTATTCTTGCCTCTTCTCCAGAGCACACCACAATAAACAAAATAGAACAGTGGGAGGTTAAAAAACAACTTCATAATGACATAATTTATCTGTTTATGAGCTTTCACTAGAGCGAAACGCCCCGATTTTTGGAGTAGGAAGACCACTGTCAACTACAACAGCCCTTGTCTGGCAAGTCCATGAACAAAATATTTTCACTGTCACCAAAGCTAAGAATATGATAATTTCATATAGGATAGTTATCCAAATACTTAATTTGCTTTCACTTCACAAGTTCACTGTACCAGCGGATTTTACTGCTTTTTGCCCAACAGTAACAATAACTATGATTAACATTCTTAATTTTGATGCCTACAGTCTATTGACCTCTAAGAAGAAAGTGGTGAAAAACAAATAAGAACACGCACAACGACGTGTTATGCCCAACAGCGACAGCAAACTAAAGTGTGTCTTTAACGATGTTAAAAAATACAACCAATTGCCTCTGTGCATCACTTGGAATATGATTACATAAAGCAAAAAAGCCTTTAATGATATGTAGAAGTCTGACATGATCCCTCCGCAGTGAACCTCAGCCTACACTGCTCCAAATTTCAGTCAAGTGAAATTGGCTGAGGTAAACAAGATATGTTTTCGGAAACATTGAGCCAGCTAACAAGTTAAATGGTGGGTTGCACCCACCAGGGTCCGTCCGGCAGCTGTTCAGGCTACCAAAACTGAGGCGCTTGGCTGGGCAGTTCAGGAGGTCGGCCGTGAATCCGAGCACCAGATTCTTACTGGGGCCATCCAGTCAGATGAAGAAGAAGAAGAAGAGTGAAGACAATCTCAAAGGCAAATCAGGAGCCAGGCAACAAGGCCAAAAGGCATCCACTGGTCAAACGCCAATGTTGGTTGAGCGCCGCCTTAGTAAGTTGTGGCGGCCATTACTTGAGTGCTGCCGGAGTTAATGCGAAGGGCGGCAGCCGGCGGTCAAGCACCGCCCAAATAGCAGCAGGTGGTGGCCACTGGTCAAGGACCCCTAAACAAGATCGTGGGGCAGCCGCTGGGCCTGCGCCATTGAATCAGGACCAGGTGGTGGCCACAAATATTGCACCGCTGGAACGGGAGGTGGCAGTTGGAGATCAAGCACCACTTGAGCAGGAGGCAGCTGCAGGCGCGTAACGACCGATTTTCTTGCAGTAGAAGCACTGTCCTTCTCTCAGCCGCCGTTGATGTACCTCAGGGGAGAGATGGATCCTGCCTAGTTGCATGGGTTCAACCGTGGTGGTGGTGGCCAGTGGAACAAAGCTAGCATCAGGTTTTTTGTTTTTGTTCAGCTGTTAATGGAGGCTCAATCTCTCAGCGCATTGTGATGCATCCTTCCGTCGATCCCTGTCCAGCTCACGACCCTTTGTCGATCTTGACAGTGAGGGTGATGAGCATGTCAAGGTCACTTAGTGATCTTTGAGGAGATGGGATAGTCCTTTAAAAAATGCATCGAGAAGAGCCCTGTTGTTCCAGTGACTCTCAGCCGCTTGGATGTGAAATCTGATCAAGTAATCTGACAAACAGCATTTGGCTTGCTACAATGCGATTAAGGATCTTATAGACTAACGCTCTGGTTTAGAATACTGAAAAACCTGCTCCGTAGTTTTCGCAATGTCCATGAATGACATTGTGACTGAGTCATGGTGCCACTCGGCAGTAACCCACGCCTCCGCCCGGTCATTCAGTTGGGAAGTGACGAAAGCTATCTTCACCCTCTTGGTAGGGAATGTAGCTGCCTGCAGCTCGATATGGAATTTGCACTGTGTAATGAATGGCTTAATATTCCAAAGTCTCCAGAGAATCTTTCAGGTCAAGAGAGTGGTGGGCATACAGCAGTAGAGGTGGCATGTGGTGACATGGTAATTGAGCTGGCTAGTTCTTTCTTCTGAATCACATTGAAGACTTTGTCAAAATAAAGCCACCTGTCCCATAATCATAGTCTGATACTTCGATAGTTCCTTAAGCAGAAGGCAGGGGGCAGCAAGTTGTACCTCCAGCTGCACGACGTGTCCCCTGTGCTTGTACCGCATCATGCATCGGGTTCTGTCACGAGCAGGACATGAGGTAGGACCCAAATGCACAACTCTAAAACAAGGGCGGTTAAAAAAGAGAGGTTTCATTTTGGGCAGAGGTCAGTACACGGTTAGGCAGTCCGAAAAGGCAATAGTATTGGAAACGTGAGGCAAAAAGCAAGGTTGAAAAACAAACCAGGGTCTAATCTTACTATGGGTCAGTGACGTTAAACAAGGAATGCTGGAATGAGACTACAGGGCGCAGTAAACAGCATGAGACACGAGGTATATATGCAATGATAATTAGCACAGACAAGGCACAGGTGGGGAGACTGCGCCCAGGAGCAGGGGTTCGCGAGGCTCAGAATGACCATGCCCAAGAGAGAATTTGATTCCATTTATTACGTTTTCTTTCTGTCTAGGTTTAGTTTCGATGTCGTATTGCACCAGTGCTATGTGAAGTTATGTTTGGTCCAAAATGCTGAATTCTGCTGTGTGCCCTTAAAATAATATTTAGTTCATATGCAGTGATAAGATGTAGTATATAAATACGTAACTATAGCACACTGTACAGTTTGTTGAATATGTATTTCTTTGGTTTTATTTCATTTATTTGTATTTGATTTCATTTTGCTTAGTTTTATTCTGGTGTCTTCAGCCAGACCGGCATTCCAAATGAAAATTTGTTCTCGATTGCTTTACCTGGATAAATAAAAGTTAAATGGAAAACAAATACATTCAAACCCTGAATAAAAACTGAATGAAAGCAAAAACCTCAAATACAAACGATACCATGAGAAACTAACAACACAAAAAACACAGATTACATAATTACCACAAATGCCGCCAACTAGACAAAGACGAGAGAGCGCCAACTCAATACACAGTGTTATGACATCTTCATATGATATCAAAAGATGCAAGTACAAGTCAAGAGCTCATTGAAGACACAGGGTGGCTGGTCATTGCAAAATATGCATCTAAGTAACAATACATGAGTGAACAGATGCTCTGCTGCAGCAAATCCCAAACTACAAAAAAATCCAAACCAAAACCTAACAAAATGGGAATTGTACCACTAATGACTTTTAAATGTAAAGGGAAATATCAGTAGCCAGTAATCTATGTTAACACTGCTCTTGATCTGCTGAATTATTTCAGAGTGTCAATATTGGGTTTGCCATCCTGGAATTCTGTGAAAAAAAATAGACGAGACATTTGAGAGGTACAGGAAATTACTTTGGGCTTCAAGAGGAAGAGATTCCAGTGAAAGGCTTACATCGCTGACCCAGACAGATGCAGTCAGCACATACATGTTGTGGGTATCAAGTCTGAAAAGACCTGATTCATGTCCAAACTAATTAAATGTTTTAATTTTATGTTATACAGTTTTTCTTACGAGAATGATGCATGGGAATTTCAAGATTTTAAGATAAGATTTTGCAAGTGAATAACAAGGTTCACCTTTGCAAAGTAATCAGATCCAACACAATAGCTGTATCACAGGTCATTTTTGACATTGTCCAAAGTGGATTTATTGATCAAATGCTGTAATGATTGATGTAATTTGTAGCAGTGTTTCTATTTTTTGTTTAACCAGGTAAGGCAGTGGAGAGCAGTTTCTCATTTACAGTGCCGACATGTGGATTCAGGTTCTTGCCCAATGACACTTCCACAGCAGGCAGTAGGAGCAGGGACTCTTTGGTCAAGTTTCTTGCAACTTGGTTAATGGTAAATTGGCCCATTGACAAACCCAGTTGACTGGTTCAACCAATAGGTTTTCACCCCACTGTTTTGAAAAACAGACATAAAATATCTGGCTTTCTTCAGGTTATGAAATGCTATATTATGACTGCATGCAAATTTTGGGGATATTGGGGGGGGGGGTTGCCTGGAGAAAACCCATGCAGGAATGGTGAGAACATGCAAACTCCATACAGGTGGGGCCGGGATCTGAACCCTGGTCCTCAGAACACTGAGGCCAATGCTATACAGTTGTTGCACCATGCAACCGGTGTTTAAATAACCTTTTATTGTTATATTAAGTTACAAAACATATTCGGCCCTATATTAAGAAAAAGTAATAACGAAGCATTTCAGTGTATTAAATCAGGAATAGCCCGATGTGTTTTTACGGACTGTATCTATTTCATTTGTCTGATGCATGTGTCCTTCATGTGTGTGTGCATGTGTGTGCAGGAAATGTGAAAGTTGCTTTTTAATTAATGTGAATGAAAACTGCGCAATTCTAAATATGCAGAATATTCATGTAACATAGTGCAATATAAAAGGGCATTAAAATGTACGCCCTGACCACCTGATGTTAAGTTAATTAAAGTTTTGCTGTTTGGATTGTAGGAATGTAAGGATTATAATGGAATACAGTTTAAGCATACAGCCATTTCCAGATGTTAATATCTTAGAATATGCAGGTCACATTTTTGTTAAAAAAAATATTAGTCATAAGATGTTTATTTCTATGAGCAGCCTAGATACAACACACTAAAAAAGTGTTCAGGCTGAAAAAAAAACATTTTCATATAAAAGAAGGCAAAACAACATGATTTGTTGTCAAAATGTTCCAGTGCAAATGGTTTTGAAAGTTTAGTTTTTTCCAAGCACAGTGACTCTTCATGTCTTGCACAGCGCGTGCACGTGTGCATGCGTGTGTGTGTGTGTGTGTGTGTGTGTGTGTGTGTGTGTGGTGTGTGTGTGTGTGTGAATGAGAAAGTTGGACATTAACTTATCACGTCCCCTTGTCCTTATCTGCCAATTCTGTTATGAGAGCAGCATAATGAGTTTGGAATTAGATAATGGCTAAATGGTTTGGCCTTTACAGTGGGTGATAATGATCAATTGATTCTTGCAATAGGGTCATGAAAGTTTTTCATCGTAATCCTTCGTTCATCCATCCATCCATTTTCTGAGCCGCTTATCCTCACAAGGGTCACAGGAGTGCTGGAGCCTATCCCAGCTGTTTATTGGGCAGGAGACGGGATACACTCTTAACTAGTTGCCACCCAATCACAGGGTACATGGAGACAAACAACAGCTACGCTGACAATCACACCTCGGGGCAATTTACTGTCCCCAATTAATGCATGTTTTTGGGATTTGGGAGGAAACCGGAGCACCCAGGGAAAATCCACGCAGGCACAGGGAAAACATGTAAACAAAGCGCTGGGATTATAACCCTGGTCCTCAGAACTCTGAGGCCAATGCTCTGCAGCTGCACCACCATGCCGCCAGTCAAGCATGCATGGACTTATTTCTCATTGCAGAAAATTCGCTGTTGTTTTGTTTATGAATGATTCAATCAAATCAACAAATTGTTTGAGTGGACATATTGAATAGAACCACTTGGTGAGCTGCCATCCAAGGCACCGCCAAGCTTATTAAGAGCAAGTCAGGGTTTGGTGTCTTGCCCAAGGACACTTTGACATTCCGACAGCCTGGATTTGAACAGGCAACCCGTGAGTCACTGGACGGCCCACTCTATCAACTGCTGACAGTAAAGCCAGGGTCTCTTCAGAATGACGACATATGATTGTCAGCGAAAACACAGTTTCTCAGCGAGTGACCGATTCACAGAGTAAATGTGAACCACAGGGCTGACATTTGAATTGAATGGCGCATCATTGAAAGATTTGGTGACTGAATAATTTAAAAAAATCAGATGAACAGGACACTCAAAAGAACAGCTCTCCCAATCGCTAATTTACAGCCGTGGAAGACGCCTGTGTGCAACAAGTGTGTGTGTGATAAGTTAGTGAGTAATAATGGAGACTAGGGAGAATGGAATGCCAAAAAAAAAAAAAAAAAACGGAAGTGGATTCTACTTGGGGCTTCCGATTGAGACTTTGCTGTGGTGCCACTGCTGCAATGGCATCTAAATAGAAAATCTCTAAAAGCCAATTAGCAGTCAATCTGGGCGCTTTGAAGTTTGTCGGCGGTGAGACCCAATGCTTCCTTTGCGCATTACAGAGTCAGTTTGTGGTTGTTTTCTCAAGGGAATGAACAATACGTGCCTTAAGCCATGCGTGTGCATTTTTTTTCTCTGTGTTTGTGTTTATCCATAATCCTAAAAGGCAGAGTACAGGAAGGGTGCCAAACAAATTGTGTAGCACTTCTTTAACCCTCTATATCTCTCTTTCTTTTTAAAGGGCTCCTGTCATGAAATGGATGATTTTTAGTATGTTATTCATAAAAAAAAACGTCAGCCAATATGGGCCCATGTGTTTTTTCCCCACAAAACATGATTTTGACGTATACAGCTTTTTGTAACTCCCCCCATGAAAATCCTCTCAGGGATTTGTTTTCGAGAAGAAGCAGGAAGAGACGTACAGGACAGAGGCACCCCCTAGTGGACTTGTTTGTTTCCATTAGTTTTGCCTCCGGGAAGGTCGCTCGTTGTTCCTTCATGTTAGCCAAAATGCCGGCTCATTGCATTGCTTGACATTGCATGAACACTTGGGAGAATGGATTTAGCCTTCATAAGTTTGCAAGAAACCCGGTTCATTGTGAAAAATGGATTGCACGTGTGCAGAGGACGAGAGCTTCGTGGGTTCCAAATAAAATGTAGGCAGTAATGCGCCCCGGCTCGACGGTGTTCAACAAGTGCTGCGTCGGCTTTAAACATACCCCTAAAAGCAAAACGGCTCAGCTCCATTATATGGCACCACGGCGCAGAAAATCAGCCACACCGGCTGAGGCACCGCGTTCGGCGGTCACTGCTTCTGCGAAAACTGCGCGTCGGACGGGGGCGGCTCTGAAGAACCCAGCCGAGAATTCGTCACTCAGCCGCGTGAGCCCCGGGTCGACTGTGTTGTTCAGTATTGAGGCGTCTGTGAATATCCCCCTAAAGCAGTACGGCTCGGCTCCATCATAAGCCACACCACCCGGCTGCAATGAGCCCCGATGGCTCATCTCCGCCGCGGAAGTGGATCGGACGGGAATGCGTTTTGGCCGTGATCGCATATCATCTGAATATGGCTCGAAACAATAGTGTAATATTGCCCCTGTAACTTCACTCAGTTGTGTGGTGTTCTCCTTTTCGAAAAGAGCTTCCGTGTCAGAAGGGGCGCGTTTGTCTCCCATAGTGAGGGTGCACCGCTTTCATTTGCGAATGTCCGGGTGACAAACACGGACGGAGGACGCAGCCAATATGGCGACCACTTGGATATCGTAAAATGACACTTCTGCATCTTTGCGCATGGATGACACGCTCTCCGCTCATATTTATTTTTTCGTATGGACATTGAAGTGAATAATGTTATATGTATTTTTCATTACAATATCTATTTAAGAATGTTTATAGGAATGACACTTGGGCTTTAGATTATCACACAGTAGAGATTGCTGTGCATTTATGAAATTCTGTAATATTCAACATTGTTTTTTAGGTTGACTCGGTCAAGTCTTTCCAAGATGATTGATTTCAGTTGTAGATGGCCAATTTTCAGTAATAGATACATCACTTCTAATTCCTGGTTGGAATCTCTTACCTTCAAAATTTTCAACATTCCTCGTGGCATTACCTCAACAACGTGCTTAAAGCATCCTTCAGAAGATCTGTTGGCTGCACATCCATGACATCTCAACGCTGCTATACAAGATTATCATCTAGAGTGCTGTGAACGTATTGAGTTTTAAGAAACCAATTTGACAGAATGATGTACAATGGTCCCATTGGGATAGATAATATCTGCTGCATTCAACTGCCAGAATAACCATGGTTGAAATGCATTTGATTTTTATGTTGGCTGATGAAATATTTGCATTAACAAGAAGTTGATATTAATTAAAAAGGCAGCTAGTGCAATCTGTTATACATGTTGATGCATTCCATTGACAGATAATGGAGTTGATATATCCCAGAAGTATATTCAATGTTTCATATCATGCTGCATTTCCTTGTGCTAACTACTTTTACTAGAAGGCATCAACAAGAAAACAACAAACACACTTTTCAGGTAACATTTTTTTATGACACACTTGCCAGCGAGAACGGTTGAGTTTTTATTTTCCACTACTAATGGGCTATGAGCTAATAGTCCCGGGGGGTTTGGGTAGCATTTCCTTCATGAAGGAAAGCGTAGAACACATTTACCCAGTGCCATAGCAGTCCTGCTATGGACCCACTTCAGTCTGCTTCCTTCATTTGAGTCTCCATTAGTTAGTCCCCTGATTATTAAGGGGGACCCACTTGTGGTTAGTCGCTGGTTTGTCAGAACTGTATTTATCTCAAAGAAATCTCTTTTTACAATGGGATTAAAAATAAAATAAGAGTTCAATAGAACATGAAAAGATTATAATGTTTTTGGAGATTTCTAGTACATTGATACAAATAAAAAAATAATTGTGAAATTGTACAACAGCTGCAAAAGTTACACACTCAGGTAAAATCACAACTTTTGATCAATTTGACATTTCATACATCTTACACATATTCAAAGTTGATCCTACACAAACACCATGAATGATTTGTGAACCTCTTATTTTTGGGGTTCTCAGGCCACACAGACTGTAGGAATTTCAGGGGGCTTTCCCTCCACTTCCCACATGCACGGTTGAGGTGAACAGTGGAGACTGGACTGCATGGGAACTTGTGATTACTCCTGAATCAAGGGATCAGATCTTTCACCTGATCAGATGAAGACAAAATGCTTGAGTTCCTGTTCAAGCGACACACTGATGTACAGTACACATTGTTGAAGTGGACCAAAATTTTTTTGGACACAAACAAGATCAAATGATGTGTCGAGTTATTATTCTACAGTTCTGCTTATAGCTTTGATATAGGGATATGGGAGTGACCCCATCCTACAAACAGCTATATAGTAACCATGTGTTAAGTCAGAGTTGGGACTCTAAATAGAATATCTGTAAGTTGAAAATTAAAAGAAAGCACCAATTGCCCCCCCCCCCAAAAAAAACATCAAAAGTATATTTAAACAGTCCAGGATGTTGCAGGAATATGGCAAATGACGAACTTGTTGATGAACAAGATATGCTCATATAGTGGATGTAAAAAATATATTCTGTGAATTTTTGAGGACTGCTGGCAAAGTTACTTGTTCCCAACAATGCATTCCAAAGTGCCCCAAACAAGTCCTGCAACGATGGGTAAGTGTTGGTGTGCGCCATTAGTGTGTGTCCAGTGAAGCATGTTTGCAGTCGTTGAGCCTGTTTGTATGCTCATGATCAATATTGAGTCTGATGTTGTTCTTTCCCACCCAGGAAAATCCATCCATTTTCCATCCGCTTATCCTCACAATGTTGTGGGAAGGCTGAAACCCATCCCAGCTATTTTCAGGCAGGAGGCGGGGCGCAGCCTGAACTGGTTAACAGCCAATCCGATGGGAGATTCACACATACATTCACATCTACAGCCAATTTGGAGTCTTCAATTAACTTAACATGCATGTTTTTGAGATGTGGGAGGAAACCGGAGTGCCCGGAGAAAACCCAGCACAGGGAGAACAGGTAAACTCCATATCTTAGAATCTTGGTCCTTATTCACATTTTTTGAATTCCTGATTTTTAAGGTTTTATGAGCTGGTAGTCCAAATTATGTAACAATGAACAAAAATACTTGAAATTGTTTAAATTGTGGCGGGACGGTGAAGGAAATGGTTAGAGCGTTGGCCTCGGAGTTCTGATGTCCTGGGTTCAATCACAGCCCCGCCTGGGTGGAGTTTGCATGTTCTGTGTCCCGCCCTGTGTCTATGCGGCTTTTCTCCGGGCACTCCAGTTTCCTCCCACATCCCAAAAACATGGATTCATTGGAAACTCTAAAATGCCCCTTGGTGTGATCGTGAGTGCGACTGTTGTCTGTCTCCATGTGCCTTGTGATTGGCTGGCAACCAGTTCAGGGTGCACCCCACCTCCAGCCCGATGATAGCTGGGATAGGCTCCAGCACTCCTGCGCCCCTCGTGAGGATAAGCGGCTCAGAAAATGGATGGATGTTTAAATTGTGGGTGCTGAATCTACAATCTATGACAAAGCAACTTTGTGAATGGAATTATAGAAATAGATAAACTCAAGAAGCAGAATCTCAACCTCTTTAAAGCAGAATCTCAACCTCTTTATATATTCAGTAGTATATAATCAAGTTGAGCTTCTGCACATTTCTTTTATTGTCCACAGATCTTTAAATTACTGTACATAAGCCTGTTTTAGGCAGCATTACCCTTCATCCATCCATTTTCTGGACCGCTCGATCCTTACAAGTACCAGTACCACGGTCACTTGGAAAATATTCTCAAACACGATAACTGCACAGCCTGTCTAAAAAGGCACCGGTTGATGTACAGTCTTAAAGTTCCTGTGAAGTGGAAAAAAAAAGTAATTTTTTTGTTTAACACCACAGAGAACAACATTATGAACAATACTTTCAAATTTGGATGGAAAAATTACAAAGTGAATCTAATTTGGGCTTTAAAAATACGCAAAATCAACCTGTTTTCTTCCCCTCTTGAAGGCTGAAACTGCACCCAGCTCAACTCTAAATCAAATACACTGTATCACAAATCTTTCTTATGCTGAACCCTATATGTTTGAAGCATAAAAATATATCTGCTTAAAGCCTCCGGTGGCTGGAATAGTACCCCTGTGTTCCTGGCATCTCACTAGGCCACACCCCTTGAAATCATACATAAAATGCAAGAGTTGTTCTGGTTGCTCACTTTATCTCAATGAACAAAAATTACAGTTTGTGCAACCACTTCATCTCCTTACATTATCTTATACTGTGTTTATATACAACACACTGGTTTTCTGTCTTTTTTCACACGTGACAAAAGATAGTGGGGATTTTTTTGTAGCATGCAACGGAAATACTTGCATTTCAATTATGGTCATTTCAACGGGGACTAGTAAATCTAGTTATAAACTTGGTCACAGAATGAATTAAATTTGTAAGTCAAGTCAAAACTGCAGTAACATTTTCATTGTATATCTTGTAGCACTTACACAATGCCTGGAAACGATGTCTCTAGTAAATCCGTACATGTAGCGCACTGGTGCCAAACTCATTTTTTGCCACATCGCAGTTAAGGTTACCCTCTATGGGCCTTTATGATTGTGAAAGCATAAAATTCTTTAACGCCCCTTCAACATCATATTTATAAATGAAATTTATGTATGGTCAATCAACGATAATGGCTTTTTCAATCATTGTTCATGTTTAGTGACTCAAAATGTGTATTATGTCTTAACATTATCATTTATGATATATGACCATTTGATATTTTGGTACAGATTTTCACAAGAATCATGGAAATTGACGCATGATTTGCCTTTTTGGGCCAGATGTGTCCACATGTGGCAGGATGGATCTGGCCCCGGGGCCCAGAATTTGACACCCGTGGTCTAGCACTTTGTCCTATAGTAAGGGCAGCAGGGCGAATGCTCATTGAAATGAGAATTTGATCCCAAAACTTGTGACTGCAGCAGCACGAGGTCCAGTCTTGTGTGCCCTCCACTCAACCCAGACTGCATGTGGGTGACATGATTCAGGCTTTCATCGGTCTGTTAGTGCAAACCCAACATGACCCGTTGAATAGCTGAGCTCAGCTTTGCTCTGTCACAATGGCTTCCAGGTGAAAGAACTAACCCAGAGTAAATACACAGTGGGGATACATGACCATTTCAGCATACGTATGCATAAAGATTTGGACAGGATTTCTTCCATCTACATGTCTATACTGTCCAGTACGTGATACAAATGGATGCACACACACACACACACACACACACACACACACACACACACAGACACAAATAAGCCATACTTTGTTATATCAACAAAGATAAGACTCTGCCCTACTGACACTTGCTTACTTACCTTTCTGTTCAGCACTTCTTTACACACTTTGATCCCCACATGAGAGATTACTGCTCATGTTCGCTTGAACATCCTGAGTCAGAGCCTTTGTGTTGTCATCGGCAAATGTAAATAAGTCACGTCTTATCTGAGATCGGGAGGGTCGACAAGTTTGACCTCAGGTTGTACAGTTATCATTTTACACTTGAGATCATTTGAGAACTGGGATGCACATGTCATGGAGGCCCTGGAAGAACGAGTCCTTGCAATTTATCATCACAGAATACAGATACAGTAATCCTCTATTATGTTGCTGTTATTGCAGATTTTTATTGCAGTCGTTACTCTGTTTTGTACTGTTTTTATGATATTTTTGTTCTCCATTGCTCTTTCTTCTCGTATTGAATTATGTGTTTAGGGTAGCCACAATAGCATATTTTTGGGAATACAGTAATATATTTTCCCCCAAACTCTCATGATAAACAATAGAGTTGTTTTATATGCCACTAATATAATAATATGAGAGCATAACAAAAAAAATTGTACACATCTTACATATTCTGCCCTTGTCAAACATTTGAGCACAACTGCAACGTTCTTTCATTTAATAAATAAATGCAGAGGTGCATTGTAATATAAAAGCAAATAAATACAATGAGAAAGTTATTACAAGTTATAAGAAAAATAAAAATATTACAATTTCCTCTTTTCTCTTTGACATCTTGACACAACAGTGAAATCAAATAATTGTGCATATTTTAATTGAACAGATATTGACAAGTACTGTGCATTTCTGAAACTTTCTCATTTTTCCTTGTCCCCTGTTTTTTTTGTTTTTTTACTCCCACCAACAAGTCTTGACAGACGGTGTTTCTGACTGAGTGTGTTCCCACTCCTGCAGTGTTATGTGCTGTTATCCCAAGACTATAGGGGTGTTTGATATGGTCCCCTGTGGTGCCCTCTTCAGACCCTCTTAAGTACCTGCTGGGGCAGCCCAAAGGCTAGGGCTAGCCAGTGATTGTAGCCCCCAACCGTCTTCGGAATGAGGGGCCTGCCTCCCTCCAATTACATTCAAAGCAGCCCCGTGAAACGCAAGGCTTTACGGCTCTTATCCAATACGAACCCCAGGCAATAGAGGCCAGGGAGAATAGGACAGCAGCAGGTAGTAATGGTGCTTAAGTGGCAACAGGCATTCCACACTGTGAGGCCTCTCCCACTGCAGGATACTGGTAGGACGACAGGTGAGCGATGGATGGTGCAACTGCAGTGCGGATTCCCACAACAATACATGAACGCATTCACCCAAGGCATGCCTCTGCAAGTACCACACACACCACACAAATGTGAATTTCCATCGATTTCTTGCGTGTACAAACACAGATGTGAAATTCAGGCATATCCTAACTTTAAATAGTTGTTCAAAAAGTAAGAATAGTAGATTTTATTTTGAACATTTTAGTTTAAAAACAAACAAAAAGCCAAGCCCTACCCCTTGTAGTTTTTGTGTAATCGCACTAAAAAAAAACAATGATGAACACATAATGCCCTTGGTGTAGGTCAACAATAGTTTATTGTTGCTCACCAAATTCAGATAGCGCTTTATGATTGAATATAAAATAATATGGCCTATTTGCCTCACAACTGTAAGTACAAATACCACAAATGTAAATAGTTACAGTAGCATCCCAAGCTATAGACCCATCTCAAATCTCCCTTTCATAGCCAAGATTGTTGAGCAAATTATTTTTAATCAACTCACCAATTTCCTGAACTTAAATGGACTTTTTGACATTTCAATCAGGTTTCCAAACTCAACACAGGGCAGAATCTGTTCGTATCAAAGTGCTAAATAATATAAGGTTGAATCCTGACTCGGGAAAGGTGTGTCTTGTTGGATCTCACTGTGGCTTACGATAGATACGGTAGATCACAATACAGTGCTGAATAGGTTTGAAACATGGGTAGGACTAAATCAGAATCAGAATCAGCTTTAATGGCCAAGTGTGTAAAAACATAGATAAGTGTGTTAACAGTGTCAATTGTGCAAATGGAGCAGTTTAAAGTAATGAATCGTGCAGTCTACAAAATATAAATTATATATATATATATATATATATATATATATAGCTGATTGGACCAGCAGGATGTGAGTGAGTGTCCTAACATGGCACAAGGCAGAAAAATAGTAGGTTCGCTTATCAAGAATTTTATGACTCCATTGCCACAGAGAAAAAAAATGTTTGAATCCCTGCTAGTTTTAACTTTCATTGATCTGTAGCGCTTTCCCGACGGAAGGAGCTGGAAGAGTTGGTGCCCAGGATGTGGAGGGTCCGAAAGGATTCTGCCTGCTCTGGACCTAGTTCGCGTTACGTGCAAGTCCTTGATAGTGGGACGCGGGGTGCCGACAATCCGGTCAGCGGTTTTGATTGTCCGTTGGAGTCTAAATTTGACCTATTTTGTGGCGGCCCCAAACCAGACTGTGATGAAGGCACATAGTACTGACTGGATAACCGCTGTGTAGAACTGTCTCAGCAGCTCTTGTGACAGGTGGTGCTTCCTCAGAAGCCGCAAGAAGAATCATTTGCTGGACTTTTTTGAGGATGGAGTTGATGTTTGTCCCCCAGTTCAGGTCCTCTGAGAGTGTAATTCCCATGAAACTTGAAGGTCTCGATGGTTGACACAAGACAGTTGGACAGTGTCGGGGCAGCTGTGGTGAAGGATCCCTCCTAAAGTCCACAATCATCTCCACAGGCTTTAGAGTGTTCAATGCCAGGTTGTGTTGACCACACCAAAGCTCCAGTCTCGCCACTTCCTGTCGATACGCAGGCTCATCACCGTCTTTGATGAGACTGATGACCGTGGTGTCAACTGTGAACGTCAGGAGTTTAACACTCAGATGCCGCAAGGTGCAGTCGTTCATGTAGATTGAGAAGATGTTCAAGAATGAAGTGCAGACCCATGTTGACGGCATCATCCAAAGACCTGTTACCGCAATAGGCAAACTGCAGTGGGTCCAGCTGGGGACCTTTCACGCTCTTGAATTGGTCCAGCACAAGACGTTCAAAGGACTTCAGGATCACAGATGTCAAGGCAACAGGCCTGTAGTCATTAAGACCTGAGACTGCTGCTTTTTTGGGCGTCGGTATAACGGTGGAGTGTTTGAAGCAGGCTGGTACTCCACACAGTTCTAGAGACCTATTGAAGATCTTTGCAAAGACAGGAGCAGGTCGGTCTGCGGAGACCTTGAGGCAGGATGGGGACACAAAGTCTGGGCCCGGCGCTTTGTTGATCTTTTGATGTTTGAAGATCTGTCTAACATTCCCTTTATGGATGATAAATGGTGGAGAGGAAGATTTGCTTTGCTACATTTGCTGTAGACTAACTACAAACAAAGGCGAGAGTTTGGGGTATTGGAAGCTTGGGAGAAAGGATCGGTCATGAGTCACAACTCATAAGATGGACCTCACTTTGGCACGATGGGTAGAATGGCTCCTTCATTTACCTGTCATATTGCCATTGTTCTTTCAGAATTTTAGAGTCTCTTTACCCCAAACACTAGTAAATTGAGCTGTAGGCCATCCATAAATAAAGATCGCAATTTTATGGTTGGAGGCAGCCCAGGAAAGGGGGTGGGAAGCTATTTTAGCCCCTGCTGTGAGGCCAATTTGCCGCACCTTTGAATGAAAGGTACAGTATAAAACATGCAACGCAATTTCTTTTCAACCTGAAAACATGCACATTATTGACATTTTGTTTCATTTTGAATCACTAAATCCTTCTATTGTCAAGCCAGACTGATGTTTAAACTAAATGTATTCTAATTCTAGAAATGTCTACGTGAAAATGCCTACACCCTGAACTGATTGTCAGTAGATCATTCCCCACTAAAATGTTTTCCTAATGAAAATATTGAATTTACAACTTCAAGAAAAGAAAACTGTTATATTTCCGTTCTTTATTTCCCTTCTTTTAGCACATGTAAATGTGCATCTATCTTGGCCAATGTCATCTTCTTTCAATTCTTTCAAGTGAGCGGGAGGCCAGAGGAAAAGGTGTTGGCCAGGTAGTGCAGTCCTGCTGTTAGCCCACTATGCAGCCCCATGGGGGGAACTAATAGCACCCCAGCCCAGATCCCGCCACATCTTGGTGGGTTTAATTAAACACGCATTGTTCAACCTCTACTATGTATATATTTACAGCACATTCCCGTCTTAAATACCTGAGCGTAACTCGAGCTGGACCTCCCGAGATTGTAAGGCTTCAGATGATTGTGATTTTATGGTAGGCAGGACGTCTGTCAGAGGGGGGTGGACCATTATTGTTACCCTTGCTGTGAGGCCCATTAGACAACTCGGTGAGCCACAGAAGTGCACATAGCACATAACATCGTGCACTCAAGGCTGTGTATTCACTGTTCACTTATAAGTCCAATAGATCTTTATTTGTCAATGATGAGCATGACTTCACTTTTTATTGCTTTTAAAATAGGTTTGTTTAATGGAATTTGCATAGACAATAATTTGATATTTTTATGGCAAAAAATGGAAACCCACCAACAGGCTATAAAAAAGTGATTGAAAAACAAACAATCCAATTGAAAGCAATTATATGAATTTTTGAATGAATTATAATTATAGATATGATTTGGGATTTATTGTGAAAATTGCTTCAGGTGTCAATGAATGTGGCATTTTTTTTTTGTTTTATGTGTTTTACATGTAATTGATAATAGAAACTCTTGCTTTATTACTTTGAAATTTGTGTTCAGTCATCTCTGAGTCTTCCATCTTTACTTGGTCTTGCACGTCAGCAGCCAAATTTTATCAAGGCATTTTAAGAGATTTACACACATTGAATTTCAAATCCGCTTGACTGTTTTCATTATAAAAAAGGAAAGAAAAATCAGCATCTGCTCTGATTGATTTAAAGACCTCTTATTTATTTTACTTACTATTACCTACTATAATTACAATGGAAACCATTTTATTTATCCATCTGGCTTTCATCATTTTGAGCATAGCTCTTCCAGTTGCATCCAAAGTCACAAAAAAAAAGAAAAGAAAACAGAGAGTCATCACTTGCACAACATTTTCAAATGTGTTTGTTTTAGATTTGGGGATGATAAAGATATGTTAAAGGAAAAAGTGCAATGTAACTTGTTGGTGTTGCACAAGTCTGCCCGTGCGTGAATCATCTCTAATCAGTCCGCACCTTGAATGCAAGGGTGGTAGATAGTTTGAACATTTATCATCTCGTTAATCTCATTCCAGCGACCTTGCTCTAACCAGTTTGAATGAGTTGTAGCAGTGAGAGAGAGTGATGTATTGCTTTTTGATTTGCATACATTTCTGATGATAGGAAATCAGCCGTTAGACCATTCTCAGGAGGATTGCCAAAGAAAAAAAAATGAAAATTGCGCAAAATGGGAAAATATTTATTTTAGCATTCTTAAGGAGCATGGCTGTTTTTTTAATTTACATTTTTTTAGCCTGTGATCGTATGCCCATGATCCTTTGCAGAGTTGTAATTGCTTTATGGCATCTGACCAGTGGCATCTCAGCAATGCTATGGATACACTTCCTTTTGCTGAGCAATTACCAAAAATTCTCTCTGATGTCTTATCACTCACAGTCGCCTTCAGTGTGACTGTGTGTTTATATAGCGATGTTCTGTATCATTATATGTTAAAGTGAGATTTTGCCACTCATGGGCAACAAGCAGGTCTGTGTTTATAAAGATATGGGC
Organism: Syngnathoides biaculeatus; assembly: GCF_019802595.1. Taxonomy (NCBI): domain Eukaryota; kingdom Metazoa; phylum Chordata; class Actinopteri; order Syngnathiformes; family Syngnathidae; genus Syngnathoides; species Syngnathoides biaculeatus. The sequence continues at coordinate 20,219,980 of NC_084652.1, read as the reverse complement.
TAACTATGTTAATAAACTAAACATTTACAGGAACAATGTGTTTACTCTTCTTTTTGGAGGATGTATAAACTCATCTCATAGTTTGTTTGTATAGAAGCAGTCATTACTTTAGTAGGAACCTTAATCTTAATATTATGAAGAATACCTTTACAGTTCTATGGAATCATCAACTCCAAAATTCTGCTTTACAGTGGACACACATGTGCTGTATTTGTTGTTCAATATTCACAAATTTGCCCATTTGTGGATTTTTGGTAGGGAACCCATTCTCTTTTATTTGCAGAAAAACTCATGTAATGGTTTTATGTAATGTGGCAAAAAAAAAAATCTGAAAATATGTATCTTTTCAAGTACTTTTTTCAAGTACTGTCTGCAGTACAGTCTTTAACTATGTATGTACTCTACTTACCGTTTTTTTTAAAAAAAATCACTCAGTGCAACACACAACGAGTCACTGTATTATGTTTATATGATGTCATGCAGTCGTGCTTGTAGTCTTGTCGGCCCGCGGTGGTATGTAAACAGCCAGCATGACCAGGCAGGACAAAAACTCCCTCGATAGATTAAAAAAAAAATCATACTTGACCAACAGCGCTTACTGTAATTGTCTATCATGACACCTGATTTGTCTGTAGATCATCTGTTGTTAACAGAGCACACGTTGCCACGTTTGTTTTTATCTGAGGCATAATAGAGTTTGTAACAGGATGGTTGCTTATGGTGAGTTGTTAGTGGTCCAGTTTTCTGATTCAATATCGAGATGTTATCCTGGCTCTTTCATCCGTCCTGTTGTTGCGATACTGGACGCTAGACTGAGTAGTAGTCATCACATACAAATGACAGTTGGATTAAGTACATGTCTATTAGTCATGCCTGGAGTGTGAGGGGTGAAGATGACAATTTGGCTAACATTACATTTTTGCCAATCAACAACAGTCCATAAATATGAGGGGCAGCTATAAATTTTAGGTCCAGTTGTCACCTGGGGTGCCCTGGGTGACTGCTCTTTTCCTCCATATCAAAAGCCACACCCTTGCTTGTACTACTATTTGAGAATCACTGAATTAAAACATTAACATAGGCACTTAGAATCACTTTAAGGGTACTTAATTGACACTGTCCCTGTCACCTGCTAATAGTGGATCTATTGTATTGAGACGAAATAATTCTGAAAATATACAATAATTAGTTGTCGTCTGCTCTCTGTGCAGTTATTGAATTTTTTATTGGATGTAACTGAAATATCCATCAATCAATTTTCTTTGCCGTTTGTCCTCACAAGGGTTGTGGGAAATGCTGGAGCTTATCCCAGCTGTCAATGGGCAGGAGGCGGGGTACACCCTGAACTGGTTTCCAATCGCGAATCGCAGGGCACATAGAGACAAACAGCCGCACTCACAATCACACCTAATCGCAATTTAGAGTGTCCAATTGATGTTGCATGTTTTTGGAATGTGGGAGTAAACCGGAGTGCCCGGAGAAAACTCACAGGCACGGGGAGAATATGCAAACTCCACATAGGCACGTCCGGTATTGAACCTGGAACCGCAGAACTGTGAGCCCAACACTTTCCAGCTGATCCACCGTGCCGCACAACTAAAATATTTCAAAATAAACAAATTAAATGAAATTATGTGCAGGAGAGTGAATCACATACATACATTACTGTATTCTTTACATACAGAGAGACACCTATTGTGGTTTCACTCCGCTTCTCCTTCTCAATGAGATTGTTTTGGTCAGATAAACGATTAGAGGTGTATTGTATCTCCAGTCAGATCACAATTGTTGAAAAAGGTCCAAACTGGTTTTTGTCTGAACAGGAGCAAAAGAGTAACGAACTGCAATATCTCAAAAGACCAATTGCAGGACTGATTTTGTGCATTTTTCCCCCCACCAACTTACTCAAACCTTTTATATACATATTTATACTTTTTTCTGATGTTGTTCAATGTTCCCAAAATAATGGGCTGACTCCCTCACCTTTTTTGCAACATTTCCATATTTTGGAACTGTATAATTTTGAAAAAAAATTCATTTGATTTATTTTGGAACAATATTCTACAGTATTGTTTCTGTTTCATACTCCTGCCTCTGTCCACATTCCAAAAAACTGGTTAAGTTAAGTGAAGGCGAAATTGTCAACATGTGTGAATGTGACTGTTAATGACACAAAATGTGTGTTTATACTGACCAAACAAAGACAATTACATGTAGTGTACAGTCAACAAAACCACAAATCTTTGTCTTGCAAAAGACTACTGGATTATCTTATACAAAATGCAAAACGCCATAGACTACTTGTGCAATAATTAAATTCCTATTTGAACACAAATAATGCAGCAGTACGTATAGACAGACTGTATGCCATTACTCACAAGCTTATATTCTTTATCCTCAGCCAAAAATGGCAAATATTACTTCAGTCTACTAAGTAGTGTCATTATCTTCTTAATGTATCGTATGGAAATATTCATGTAAGTATATTTACTGTGTGGGGTGCAGAAAGCCAATCATCATCTGGTGTGACCACCATTTACCAGTTATGAAGCAAGCACACATGATAAAATGTAAAAAAGTGCATGCTTTTCAAAAGTAAATGTGTTGCCTCGGCTCCAAAACGTTTGAGAAACACTGTTAATGTGTGTAGTTATATATATATATTAATTTATAAATAATGTTAAAGCATGACAAGCAATGTGCATCCACCTTTTGCAATGACATTTAAGTTTGTCAAAATCACAGACATATAATAACAAACAATGAACTGGGCCTCTAGCCATTTAAAGTTCTGTGAATTAGCATTCTACAGTTTTTGGTGGAGTCACTTTCTGTCTTTTCACAGTTAAGATCAGGTGGGACTCTCAGTTCCTGGCAATTAGTGGAGAACACACTCAGCTGGAGGTAGTTTAAACGGTCCGCACAATCCTGCAGTTCAATCCAAGCAGGTTGTACTTTATCTGTGACAAGTCTTGAATGCATGATCAGTGGAGGAATATGAGACAAGTCACCTATAAAGCGTTGGCCACAAAGTTCTGAGAACCGGGGTTTGAATCCCAACCCCGCCTGTGTGGAGTTTGCATGTTCTCCCTGTGCCTGCGTGGGTTTTCTTCGGGCACTCCGGTTTCCTCCCACATCCCCAAAACATGCAACATTAATTGGACACTCTAAATTGCCCCTAGGTGTGATTGTGAATGGAACTGTTGTCTGTCTCCATGGAACTGTTGTCTGTCTCCATGTGCCCTGTGATTGGCTGGCAACCAGTTCAGGGTGTACCCTGCCTCCTGCCCGTTGACAGCTGGGATTGGCTCCAGCACTCCCGTGACACTTGTGAGGATAAATAGCTCAGAAAATGGCTGGATGGATGATCAACAGTCCAGCTTTTATTTGCAGGTATTTAAATCTGCTTCTTATCTACAGCTTCAATGACTGCATTATTTTAAGTTAGCCAAATGTTCATACAGACTTCAAATAGATTTTGACTGTGACGTTGTAAATACAGTTTAGGGCTTATAAAATAATCGGTTTGTTTTCTCACTTCAGTCTCCTCTTTAGGACACAAAATGCATGTTATGGGATTTCTGTCTAGAGGGGACCAAGCACACCAATACTTTCAACCCTAGATTCTCCCTTATTTGAAATGTTGTACTGTATGTACTGTTTTCACATTTGACCTGAGGTCACATGAGTAGTTCAGCATTTTTTCCCCCTGCATGGAGATTTTCTCATAGCTAGATGGTATACCTGTGTTTTAGTTTTGGTATGTTTTAATGTAATTATTTCCTCTTGGATTCACATACCTTTTCCTCAATTGTCATCAATTTGAATGGACTTTCATCATTCAGTATTGAAGAATCAAATTCATGTATTGTTGAACTTGATGAATCCAGAAACATTTAATGGTTAAAAGTTTAATAAACTGGGCCATTAGGCCTTGTAATGTTGGCTTGTGCTTACCAGGTTAAGCTCTGATGCTCTTGGTTTCGCATGGAGCATGTCATACCCTTCTGCAAAGTTAATAATGACGAATGGAAATTTCAGTTTATCTTGGGCCTCCCAGAATGTGTGCAGGTTGACCTTTGGTCTTTCTGTAGGTGAAATCTTTGTTGTTGTTGTTGTTATGTCTGCAAATAGATCAGAGTGTTGGCACTGCGCTTTGACCGCCACTGGCTTATGAACTCAACTTCCTCTTTCCAGGGAGAAATTGTTGCATATTTGCCATTGAGCTGAAGTGAGTTTCCATGGAAGAAATATATATATATATATATATATATATATATATATATATTATTATTATTATAGTGGAACATGTAAACATATTTAACACAACAATTTTACTATACAATAACACATTTGTGGCATTTTTATACTAGCTGCACATGCTTCGTGTTCATTCATAGGCCTTAACGACAACATAATGAATGGGCTGCCAATTGCTCTACAGCACAGTCAATTAAGTTGTTGAAAGATTTACTAGGTAAAGTAGGGCCATTGGCAAAATGCAAATAGGAAACCAAATTGCAAAACAATCTGTAAACTGTGAATAACAAATTTTAGGGAAAAACTCCCCCCCACACAATTTTTTTTATTAAGGTTTACTCTCTCTCTTTCTCACTTTCGTTGTAGAACTGGTGTAGTTGTGTTCTTTATGGAATTTTATTCATATATTGCTTTACAAAATACTGACTTTTTTCTTTTATTTTACATATTCTGGTCACCAGTGTACAGTGATTTCACTCATCCAGCTATTATTGAAGGATGACGACCATCTTATTCCATCTTTGAGTTTTATTAGCACATATTGTATAGGCCTCATTATCTGTTGAAGAAGAAGCCAGACAGTGAAAAATTACGATCTCTAATACATAATGTTTATTTTATTTTCGTCTGGTCAACAACAATTAATGTGAAGCCCACATTTTGTAGCTTGTTGGAAGATCTTTATACGACCTTGAACAAAATAAGCAGTACAGAAAATAGTTGAATGGAAAGATGCTGTTGTCAAAAATTTACAGGTGCTAATCTTAAAAATATTCACTTAAAGTTGTGCTTTTTTATTGTTCTAGGTTCAGTTGAATTGTATTGAATGCGCTGTTGGTTTTGTAATCAACATGTTTCCTGGATGGGGGTAGGGAAGTTGAAAAGGTGTCACGGTGGTGCTGGAAATGCAGCAGGATCTGGTGACGATCAGGTCTCGTATCTTCCACACGCATGTCCCGAGGCCCAAAACCTTCTGTGCACGAAGCCGTAAAACACCAGAATTGGCAGTTTGATACATGAAAGAGGCTTGTGGAAGTGAGCATGTTTGAGGAATCTGCATAGAGAGATTTACCATCCATTTACTTCTGATTAGTTTGACATCTGAAGCATTTTCTTTGATCCTCTGGCTCGCCCACAAAATGATCACATTCTCATGTGGACAGGCCGTGATACTGACCGAGAAAACAGGAGAGTTAGTCTGCAGAACACTGGGAAAACAAAGGGACATGCCAAGGGGTGAGATCAGAGTGGTGAAGGAAAAAAAATACAATGTGTAGGGTTGGGGGGGTTAAGGAAGGGAAAAGTTACTACGAAGGGCTTTGGTTTCGTTGGCAGAGAATACAAAGCCTCAAGAAAATGAAGAAATCATATAGTCCAAAAGGCTGTGCTTCACTGTCACTCGGTGACAGGTGAGAGGAGGTATAACACAGATTAAGGATAACATGTCACTGAGAGGTCTTCTTGAAAAAAGAAACAATGTCTGTTTACTTTAAGTGACAATGACAAGATGGAGAAGAATGCTTGACGTTTTGCCAGTTTGGACAAGTTTTTAGTTCAAGGATTGCATTGTCAGTGTTTACAATTCCTTGGTATTGCATATACACTGTACTCTTCACACACAATGATATAGTTTAACAAGCTCATTTACAGGAGCAATATCCTAAATTGGACAATTCCAAAAGCATTAATGTTCAGTTTTGACTTAAAATACCATTCTCAAGATATCTAATGTTGTGTCCAGTGATTGTTGCATAAAACAATGTACACAGCACTTCTTTGAACCAATGTAACATAACGTTATTTGTAACAATTAACACCTTCATTTATTTGCATCACAGGGAGCACAAACTAAAGATAACTTCCAGGAAAAACAATAACAGGTAGATGACTCTTTGAACAGGGATTGAGGTTGTAAAGACGTGGCACTGGACGAAAGGAGTCATCTAACTATTTACTGTCATCCCCAGGGCATACAAGGTGTCAAGAGGTCAGAAGTCAAGGACATCAATCAGGGTTCACCTGTATCTGCAAGCCTTAGGGTATTTTTCTTGGGACTGTTTTATGTCATCTTGGGCTCTCAATGTTTTCAAAATGAAAAGTATCGCAAAGAGGAAGTTTTAAAAACAGTTGTTATTATTTCTATCTAAATTGAAACACTGCCTCAAGATAATTAGCCATCTGGTTAATGACTGTCACTCAACGTTGATAAATTAAGACTCAAGAATGATAAAGACATGTCATGTAAATCACTTGCCATATATTCTAGATGACAAGCCACTACTTTTTTCGGGTGCCCTGAACCCTCTAGCCTGTTTTCTGATGTGGTTAAAATGTTGTTTTTAGAACATACCAGTGCGTACGGTATACAGTATATCGGTGGCGTGTGGTCCGGCACGGCTCGTGTATGGAAGAAAAAAAAAAGCTCCACAGAATGGTTGCAGCCTATTAATCAGTGCGATCTGTCATAATATGGTACACACTTAGCCTAATTAAATATTCACCACAATAAAGTGAATGGCGGCACGGTGGTGCAGCTGTAGAACCTTGGTATCACATTTTCTATGACCGGGTTTCAAATCCCACCCCTGCCTTTGTGGAATTTGTATGTTCACCCCATGGCTGTGTGGGTTTTCTCCGGGCACTCGGGTTTCCTCCCGCATTCCAAAAACTTGCATACACTAAATTGCCCCTAGTTGTGATTGTGAGTGCAACTTTTGTCTGTCTCCATGTGCATTGCGATTGGCTGGCAACCAGTTCAGGGTGTACCGGCCTCCTGCCCAATGAGTGCTGGAATAGGCTCCAGCACTACCGCGACCGTCATGAGGATAAGCGGCTCAGAAAATGGCTGGATGGATAGATGGTGATTATAGCTTGCAGCTAAGAAAAACTGGAAACAGGAAATGAGAAACAATTTTTAACATAGAAATGTTGGCCTTCTGAAAAGTATGTTCATTCATAGTAAATCCTTTGTTGGAGGTCCTTTTGTATCAATTACTAAAATAATATTGTGTGTAATTGTAACACTGCTTACAATAGGTGTTATGCGAGCTCAAATTGCTTTACTAGTAGCCTTCTGCTTCTCTGCCTTTTGGGTCTGCTGTCTATCAACGTCCTTTTGGAAATAACAAATCAGTTCTCTGTCGGGTTCAGGTCTGGTGAGTTATCAAGTACATATATATCAGCATCGTTGAACCAGTTCTTAGTAGTTTTGAAAAGAGGGACAGTTGCCACTTACTCTTGCTGCTTGAAATAAGAATATCCCTTCTTTTTTTTTTTTTTTTTTGCTGGCAGAATAAAACATATAGTGGCCAAAAATCAACTTGTAAACAGACACACACAGTGGACCAACCTGTGAGGACAATATGGCAACTATGGAAACTTTACACTTGGCTTGTGTGCCACTCCACTCTTCCTCCTAAAATCAGCATCCCTGATTTACACATTTAATGTAAAATTACTTCCAACTGAAAACAGGACTTTGGATTATTAGCCAAGGTAAGACGTGATTGATGTTGTCTCTGTTTCAGGCGTCATTTGACACCAAGAATGCAACACTTGGAGCAATTTCATGTATCCTATTCAGGGTCATGGAGAGATGGAGCATATAACAGCTGACTTCAGGTGAAAGTTAGGCCAACCCTAGACTGGTCTCCAGTCACATATAGAGACAGCCTACCATTCACACTCACTCTGTCATTGAGTCTAAAGAGGCTAAATTTATAGTTGATCAACTCTCAATTTTGTTACAACTTAACAGTATGCTTTAGAATGCTGCAAGGGATTGTTTCATCAAAATTGATTCCATCCATCCATTTTTTGAGCCGCTTATCCTCACAAGGGTCGGAGGACTGTTTTATCACGAGGGGTGAGTCTCAATGTAAATATCAATGCAAATTCCAGTCAGAAAATATAAATTAAACAAAAAAAATAGACACATAATACTTCCATACAATCATGGAAGTCGTCAAAAATCAGTGCTGTCAAAAATACACTAAAGACGGCACTAAAAGGCTTCTCTTACAGGTTGCGTTGTGGGTGTGTGTAATTGAGTTCATGTGTGCACTGGTTTGAAATAAAAACCTGTCTGCCATTCCTATGAGAAAGCCATCAAAGACTTCTTTTTTGTTCCCTTCTTTTCTGTCCAGGAATGACCCGAGGCATTGGACAGAGAAAGGTTCTAGTCGCAGTGGTTAGCACATCAGCCTTTCTGAATAGAGTTTGCCTCCTCATGCTTGGCGGGTTTCCTCTGGGATCTCAAGCTTCCACATTCCAAAAATATGTTTTATTTGGTTAATTGAAGACTGTAAATGTGAGTATGAATGGTTCTTCGTCCATAAGTGCCCTATGATGGGCCAGTTCAAGGGTGTACTTTGCCTCCTGTCCAAAGTCAAATGAAATAGGTTTCAGTTCACCAACACTCCCATAGTGATGATTAGCAGTACAGAAAATAGATGGAAAGATCCACAGTACTTAGATGCGTGTTTACCCCACTTTGACACTTTGATTGAACGCCATGTCTTGGTGTGAGGTCAACGACAGAACTCGTGACAAAATCTGCTGCACAGGTGGTGTGGAAAAGGAACGTACTGCACTACAAAATGGGAGTATTCACTCATATTTTATGTATCATCTCCAGAGGTAAGTAGTAACACACTACATCAGAGATTTCAAATGTACGCCCCGGGGTGTGATTTGTAAAGTATAAAATGATGGCATGGATATGGACACAAAAAAAGAGCTGCAATTTTTTCAATAAAAGCAACTGGTGTTCTGATTGCGTCCGTTGGATGACGCACTAACAATTCTATTCAACAAGCAAACCGTTTATACCGGGGCAGTCTGGATGAGTTGCTTTGTGGACTGTCCGTGCTATTTATTACGGTTTCTATTGTACAGTATTTTTAACGTGTGGTTTTGTACCCTCATTACCCCAATATGTCTGTCAAAAAAAGAGAAAAGTGGACTCAGAGTGCAGTGTGTTCCATTTATTCATGGAAATAATAGTCACTGATAGTGTAGTAGTACACAAACCTGACTTTGGTGTGAGCACCAAGAGATCGATTCCTGCTCAGTGAGCGTGTTGATATGTTCCCTGCGACTGACTGGCGACCAGTTCAGGTTGTAGTCTGCCTTTCGCCCGAAGCTCACTCACTGTACACCTTTGCTGCTCCTTCACATAAAGGAAACACCTGTATCACGTCATCTTCCCAAACTCTTTCAAAGGTGAGCAATGTAGTCAAATATATACTATAGTGAGCTCACTAAACCTGCGTAAATGGGCAGAAATGGATCTCCATGCACACCCACAAGGTCTAAATAAAGTAGCACATGTATTGCAAGTTTGCACTTCTTCCAGTGTTATCTTCTGTGCAATTAGTACACTTATGGAGGCTGCACATGGATTCGCTTTGTCAGTAAAATAAAATCTAAATTGTGCACATTTAAAAAAATTAAAATGTGACCTGTCTGTGTGGAGTTTGTATGTTCTCCCCTGTGCCTCTGTTGGTTTCCTTCCACATCCCAAAAACATGCAACATTAATTGGACACTCTAAATTGCCCCTTGGTGTGATTGTCAGTGCGACTGTTGTCTGTCTCCATGTGCCCTGCGATTGGCTGGCAACCAGTTCAGGGTGTACCCCGCCTCCTGCTCCTTGACAGCTGAGATGAGCTCCAGCACTCCCCGCGTCCCTCGTGAGGATAAGCGGTAAAGAAAATGGATTTATGTCTGGATAATATAACATACCTTGATAAGATGTAACTCACTAGTAATTATGAAGTTTTTCTTTTGTCTATCCTGCTGCATCTACTTTTTAACGTGACATTTTTGTACACCACCCAAATTGTTAGCAACATTTGTTTTTACTGTTCTCTTTTGCTTTGTTTAAACAGATTTTTTTCTGGGGGGGGTAACTGTGGGGGGTCACATCTTGATTGTTTTACATAGGTTGAGCGCTCATTTCACATGGGTAGCATCTATGTCACAAGCACTGTCATCCGGCCTTCCTGCAGTACTAATATGTTGTAATTGACTGTTGGCTTGTTGTTGTTGTTTTTTCTTCATGTGGTCATGGGGAGTGATGCTATCTCCAAACCACAGGCGCCATTCCTGGATCAAATACAAAACTGCTAATCTGTTTTGTGGCAAAATGTGTGGTCTGTTAATGAAAGATGGGCGCCTGTTTCTGTTAATGTCTGGGTGTGTAAGAGGCACTGTGAACAATAAATACTTATCATGGACTGCGAGTATTTTTCAGTGCTAGTTGCATGTCATGTAACTTGTGACAGTCCACGTTTGGGGTAAAGGTGTAATGTTTTAAAAATGCCTCAAAATCAGTGGTGTCCAAATTATAGCCCACACAGCATTTTTTGTTGTTGTTTGTTTGTTATCCGGTCTGTGGCATATATTACAATTTAAAAATGACACAGCCTGTCTTGATCTTTGTTCAGAACAGTCCTAGCATGAATGGCGGCCTATGTGAGACATCCCTAAGCCTCTCCTGCAAGAAATCCCACCCTCTGCGGCTAGACTATAGCACACATGCCGGACAGCAAACAACCACTACAAGTGGGATACATTTCCGTAGGTTATTGAAAATGGGGATCTTCATGGAAATGTGTAAGTAAAATGTCAAAAACCTAGGGGGAAAATTTTTCAGGTTTTGCTAGATGTTATTTGGCAGCACAAGAATCTGTTTGAATATTAGGTACACATATAATATCTGGGGCAACTGTGGAGTTGCTGCATGTTTTACATCATTGTTCCTTTATATTAAGATGATCATTGTTGTCATTGTTTGACTGCTGTTGTCTTTTATATGCAACACTTTTTTAGTTCACAAAGTACGTTGATCCCATGTATGCAATTAATACATACAAATTGCAATTTTTTGGTTCACAATTTTTTGGGGTGGAATAACAAACCCCAACATTCCCCTGCATTTTTATAAACGCATCAGTACGAAGCAACTTAAAAGTATTCACTTGAGAACATTGCACATGGCAATGCTCACAGGATTAGTTTTTGCATCATATTACCGCCAACCCCATATGAATCATTCATTCTCTATAAAGGGAATGAGTTGCACAAAAAGGTTCAGAACATTCGACAACTGGATATTTGTAGATAATTTTCATTTAATGTGGCCAGTAATTAAAGAAAAAGAAATCTAACTAATGCTGCCTTGATTTTATATTGGTAAATGACTCCTTTGCTGTAGTACCCGTCCATCTGTGCTGCTTTATCCTCACAAGGGTTGCATGCATGCTGGGGACTAACCCAGCTATCTTCGGGCAAGAGGTGGGGTACACCCTGAACCGGTCGCCAGCCAATCACAGGGCACATATAAAATAAACAATCATTCACACTCACATTCATACCTACGGGCAATTTAGAGTCTTCAGTTAACCTCCCATGCAAGTTTTGGGGATGTGGGAGGAAACTGGAGTCCCAGAGCAAACTATCTGCCGCACCGCCTGCTAAAGTGCAATTGTCAAAAATGTTTTAATAATTTCAATTTTTAACATTCATAAAAGGCAATCCTCATTGACAAAGCAAATGGTAGCGCCCTACTGTTTTGCATAACAGTAAAGACTTAAACAGCATAACAATCTTGTCAGTTGCACAACTGATGTGATGCTTTTCATGCTGTGAGGATACAAGTGGATAAATCATCCTAGCTACTCATTAAACCCATTAAACTCTCTATGTCTTTATACAATCATAGTAACTGCATGCAAAACTTCCAACATTTCACAAATTCATCCATACAGTATTTGTCCGGATCTCAACAATAACACCATTTATTTTGCTGTCTGCTACTACGGTATATGATTGCAAAATGGTTGCCACGTCCTGGTACTTTAGTTCACGGGTCCCTGTCGTGTTTTGCAACAACATAATGAGGCTCTCACTGGTGGCAGTACCGGTAAAGATGTGATATGCATTTGCATTAGTTTTCATGGCATACCTGGCAAAAGCAGAAAAATCCTAAATATCCCAAAATATAGTTAGCAAATCATAAAACTTATTTTTGGACACCTAATGATGAAAACCTTATACCATTAAATGTATAAAAAAATATTACTTTAGAATAATTTTTAAACAATTTTGAAAGCATTTTGATTAATAACAATTGTCAATTAAAATACTCACATAAATAAAATGAATTACTTTTAATTCAATTGAATATGTCTTCACTGATATGAATGAAATTATATTTAAAAAAAACATCAAAGAAATCTGTTTAAAGCAATGATTAAATTAATGTATGAAAGTCTTGTTCCTGTTTTTTTTTTTTTTCATTTCCAGCTGTTTTGAGAACTATAATAATCTATTCTTGTTATGTCTCTTGGCGATTCTTTGGAATACAAAAGAAATAAAAGTGAAATAGACGTGTCGAAGTTCCATCGCTATAATCTGTGGGGGCCAGAATGTAAAACAAAGAGCGATACCATCCTCTTGCTAACGGAAATGCAAGAGGCCAGATTCTGATAACGTTCCAGCCTCCTGCAGAGCATTATTGGGAAGAAGTGATAACGAGCTTGACAGAAAACATGACGATGCACCGAGTGTTGATTGGCTTAGGCCTCACAATTCATGAATACTTTAAACTTACATTTCAGTCTGAATCATTTGGGTCCAGGTTATAAATTGAAACGCGAGCAGACATTTGTTTTGCTTTGTTTGTTAAGTGATTCAGTCCTGAGAACCTGCAGTGAGCATGAGGTTCTGCATAATCCATGTCTAAGTGTTACTAAAAGAATTTTTGAAATGCATAAAAGAGAACAGGCCTGATGATCCCGTCAAGCTGGAACCGGTGAAGTTTCATGTTCTTGTTATTTTAAAGATCAAGTAATGCATTCCTCTTTTGCTTTTTTTTTTTTAAACACTCTCTTTTACAAGCAAGCATGAAATTTGTTTTCAAAGCCAACTTGGTAGGAGATCAGAAACCCCCAAACTTTCATGAAAAGAGACACATTGGAAATTTATAATTGTTGGAAATTTTTAGGAGGTGATACAGAACAACGTGTTGCTGCCTGTTTTTAAAACAATAAACTATCCAAAGTGATGGCAATAAATTCAATAAATTCCATTTTACATTACCAATAGGTCAGCTAAGTCACGTACATTTGCGTTCATTACTTGTTTTTAAAATATTGTTACCATTTCGATTAAAAGGATTACCTTTAACATAGTCCACCACTAACTGGAGAGTATTTTACAGTTATGTAAGAGGAACATAAAATATTAAATCTTACTGCAAAAAAACTGCATTTCCAAATTAAACTTGTATTTATTTTTTATAAGAAAAATATTGAAAACACATACTGAAGAATTTATTTAGTATGAAGTGTATACAACTTAAATTCTCAGTTAATTATTGTTTATTTTATCAGTGTACTTATTTTTAAATTCCAAGAGGACAGTTACACGATGCTGCACAACTATGACCAAATTTGGTCAATTTAAATTGTGTGGTTCCGTATCGTTATATTGAGCATTTAATTTTCGAAGTGTCTACCAAAATAACTTTGCATGTTAAAGTAAATTGCCAAACTTCGAAAGAATTATATATAATGAAAGTATGACTCTATGAAAGTATTATTTATGTTTTAATGCTGTGTTTTTTAAACTGCAGAAATCTGTATTGTTTTATGGTATGTATCCTGTATCTGGAAATATTATTTTAAAAGAATTGCAGTAAAGTTCGGGAAAAGAAAAGCATGAAAGCTGGCCAAACAGCATTCTAGTGGAATTGGAGGTTGTCATACCTTTGTTTGGGGTTGGTGACTGAAATGCGAATAAACTCGAAACTGAAAACACTCCAGTATTTCCAAAGATTAGTCATTTGACACATTTAAATGAATGTTCATTAGACGGTGAAAAGGTCACTAATTGCATGTACGTGAGTTTCTGTTAGAATCTCATCCACGTGATGGTGCCATGCATTATCTCTTTTCTCAAGTTTGTTTTTGTTGCCCTGCATGTTGAAACAGACCATTAAAGGTCGGAGGCAGACTTGGTCAAACAACGGTTATCTGAAGTGGATCCCATTAGGCCTCAAAATGTGACAGAAGGTTTGGGGGAGGGGCTATGCATGGCAAAGCTGGTGAGCACATATCATGACAAATTGGGGGTAAGAAAACGTGTCAACCCCATTTAAAAGGCCAAAAGATGGATGTATGCTGAATATGTTGTGTGCAAATCCTTTCCAGCCAACCTCAGCGTTTCAGAGAGGTTTGCACAGCACACAGGAATTAACCTGTCAGTGCTATAATCGCGCCATTAACTGCGAAAAAATGACAAACAAGGGCCAAAATGAGAGCTTTCTGACAAATTGCAAATTGCTTGATAAATGTGCTTAGTTGCCTCCTGATGAGCCCACAAAATTGGTCTTCTGGTCCCGACCAGAGGAGCAGTACGTGTTTGTCTTGATGACACCAGAGATATTGTGACTTCACATAGCCTGTCCTCATGAGAACCATGCAGGCCAACTTAAAATATAGGAATGCACTACAAATACACTTTTTCATTTTACATGAAAAGATTTTGATTTTATGGCAAAAGGCGAAGCAAATTTATTTGCATAGCACATTTAATACACAAGATAACTCAATGCATTTTACATAATTAAAAGCAAATACATATATGAAAACATTTGAAAAAGTACAATTAAACAGCTTTTAGAGGAAGAAATATCGCTGAAGTGTGGAAGTACTCTAAAACACATGAGAAAAAACACAAGTTCTAATCTGGATTTGAAAACACACACTTGGGGATGACAACACCTCTGTTGGGAATTTATTCCTTTTTTTTTGCAGCATAATAGCTAAATGTTTTGGACTCTGCACTCCATTATTAGACCTGAGTCAGTCGACCTCAGAGCCCTCCTGGGTTTGTATTCAATTAGCATTTCTTTCATGTATTCAGGACCTAATCCATTTAGGGATTTATACACCAGTAGCAGAACCAGTGAGCCAGTAGAGCCAGTGTAAAGACCTTAGAATTGGAGTTATATGCTCTAACTGTTTTGTTCTGGTCATAACCCAAACTGCAGCATTCTGAATGAGCTGCAGCTGTTTAATCCTCTTGTTGGGGGACCCCAGTCAGAAAACCATTACAGTAGTCAAGTCTACTGGAAATAAAAGCGTGGATGAGCTTCTCCTGGTCTGCTTGGCATGTGCAAGCCTTCACTCGAGATACTGGGTGTTCTTCAGATGGTACAAGGCAGTTTTAGTAATTGATTTGATATGTTGAAAGTCAGGTTGGAATCTATCAGAAGACCAAGATTTTGGACTTGGTCTTTGGATTTTATAGATAGTGAGTCCAGGTATTTAAGAACAGCAATCCTTTTTTTCTTTATTGGCAAAAACAATTATCTCAGTTTTGTTGTGTTTTTTTTAAAAAGAAAAAAATGACTCGTCCAGTTATTTATCTGCTTTAGACAGTAGTTCTACACCTCAATTGAAATGTAGTCATCTGGAGACACTGCTACATAAAATGGTGTGTCATTGCAATGACAGTCAAAACTCGAGTTCTGCAAAATTTGACCCAAGGGTATCTTATACAGGCTGAAGAGGAGGTCTCCAAGAACTGACCTTTGAGGGACCCCATATGTAATGGCTGTTTGTTGAGATTGACCACTTCCAATGGTTACAAAGTAGCTCCAAGAGGAGAAAGCATGGTACAACTGTGAGATTCTTCCTCCAGTTCACTAAAGTACAAAAGAACACTGGTCACGGAGGTTGCCAAGAAGCCAACACCCACATTGGAGACAAATTCTGCCTTTCTGGGCTATGGGATAAGTTGGCAAGTCAGATTGGCAGTCCATACGTTACGTTACGTTACGTTACGTTACGTTACGTTACGTTACGTTAAAAATCACTGATCTTACAAATGCGTATGGAAAAATGTTTTACAGTCCAATAAAACCAACGTTCAACTTGTTGGCATTCATTCAAAAACAACACTGCTCATCACCAATAGAACACAATAACTACAGTGAAGGATGCTAGTGGCAGTATCAAGCTTTGGGGCTGGTTTTGTTCACCAGGAACTTGGACTTAATTCAAGGTGGGGCGGAATTATGATCAGTTACAAATACCTGAAATCCACAGAACATCTGAACTTTTTTGGGAGTTAGTCCTACCTTCCTTAAATGGTTTAAGTTGTGTGCTGATTCCTCTTTAACGTGAGTTTGAAAGTGATTCGTTTGTTTAAACTATAGCTACATCCCTTGTTTTAAAAGGGTGTGCACACTTGTACAAACACATTCTCTTAGTTGTTTATTTTTACTCCTCTCACTCTTAAAGATTCCATTTTTTTTTAAAGATTAAAGATTGGAGGTCACATTAGACATTACAATTACATTAAACATGCTGTATGTTGTTCAATGAAGTATAAAACTGCCTCATACATTTTAAAATGTGTTTTTATTGTTGTGATTATACATTGCAACGGTAGTCAACTACAGTGCATCATGGTTAACAGGGTTTGGTCTCTCTTCCAGCCATTTTCAATTACCAGAATATTCAAAATACGTCTCATTGTGAATTCCACACGACTGCTGACGACAACTACAATACATCCATCCATCCATTTTCTTTGCCGCTTACCCTCACGAGGGTTGCGGGGAGTGCTAGAGCCTATCCCAGCTGTCAACGGGCAGGAGGCAGGGTACACCCTAAACTGATTGCCAGCCAATCGCAGGGCACATGGAGACAAAAAACAGTCGCACTCACAATCACACCCAGGGGCAATTTAGAGTGTCCAATTCATGTTGCATGTTTTCAGAATGTGGGAGGAAACTGGAGTGCCCGGAATAAACCCACACAGGCACGGGGAGAACATGAAAACGCCACACTGGCAGGGCCAGGATCGCACCCAGGTACCCAGAATTGTGAGGCCAACGCTTTACTAGCTGATCCACCGTGCCACCCTAAAATACATAGTCGTGATAATAAACTCAATGAATATATTAAAAGCCATGCCCAGTGAGGTGTTTTTGTTTTTCACTTTGTGCATTCCTGATATCCTTTTCAATATGAACTATAAACTTGGTTGGTTGATTTTTTTTTTTCCTTGCAAATTTCTGCTAAATTTGTGAAATTCCTAGTCTCCTCACCCATCGAATGAAAGGTCTTGCAGGCTGGTCTCGGTCATTCAACCATCTCTGTTTCCTTTTGTTTCTTGTGTCTTCTAAGGTTGGTGGGGAAGGGTAGGGTGGGGGTCAAAGGGTGTAATTGGCTGGGCCTGGTCAGGTGAAAGCACACCTCTTGTTTGAGGACACAAAACCGTCTCCCAGTGTGTGTCTGTAGCGTGGCAAGGTCAAAAGGACTTACCATGTTCGGGCAAACACACACACAGTCAAACACAGAGCTCGCCTCACTCATGCTTCAGTGCCAACAATCAGCCCTGATACCTGGGAAAGGTAATTATTTGCACTCCTGTCTGTCTTGCAGCTTTCAGAACACTTAACTGCCATGCCAGACAAGACACAGAAACAAGAATTTTACTCAGTACTCCCCAGAGCTCCAATAAAGCCGCATAATCTAGGTTAAAAACTTCATTAAGACAGCTACCAATATTTGCCGAAAAACAGTATAAGAGTCCATGCGTTATTACCGTAATTTCTTAAGTATAATGCATCCGGAATTATAATGCGCATCCCCAAAGTTGACCTAAAATAATCAGGAAAACCCTTCTACCAATGTACAATGCGCACCACCAATTTGCTGCTATCTATATGCTCAAAATATTGGGAAGTATCTATATTTCTATTGTGCTAGGTTTGTACTTTTATTGTTTGTACTTGTATTGTTTTTCAAAAAATCATCTGCACAACAATCATTTATAATAATTTTGTGCATGTACTGATGCACCGGTAATACAGTATATATCTCAGGACAGGCCACATGACATGCTCAAACTAGAGAGAGAAAGCTCAAACTACGTAGAAATTAGTGTATTGGGCACTTTTAAAAAGTGATCATTTCAATTGTGTGCGCTATCCCGTACGATCATACTACGTAGTTTCAGTTCGCATTGTTTTGCTTCCGGTTTGGCCGCGTCATCGGCCTAAGTGATGACACATTTCTTTCAAAAGCAGGTGCACAACAAGCCCTTGTAATCGACATTTTTTGTCTTCGTTTAGGTAAAAAAAAAAGGGGGGGGCAGTTGTTTCTGATGTTTTCAATGCAGTAGAAACAAATATGCTATGCTAACAATCCAAAAATCCAAAGCTTTTACCCCCATCCGCCTGAGGAGGTCAGAGTTCATAGTTCAGGTTGGTGGCGGACATTGCCGTAATGTGTGTGTGTGTGTGTGTCTGTGTGTGTAACATAAGACATCAAATATCATCTCAAAATTTATATGAATACCTTTTTTTTAACCACTCTATGTACCTGTATACGACTATAAAATGTGATTGTATTTTTTAGTTTTCATTCATACTACTGCTAAAAATGACAACAAAAACTCAAGATAACATTGTCTTCTTCTGTTGCTATGCCAAATCGGAACACAACTGATGTCAAAGTCAAGGTCCGTGGGCCAGAGCCAATTCCAAATCATTTTATGTGGTCCAAAAACACTACAATGATTGATTTCTGTTCTAATCTAGTCATAAAATCCATCAATTATCCAAGTCATCTTATCCTCATTAGGGTCACAGGAGCTCTGGACCCTATACCAACTAACTATGGGCAAAAGGTAGACTCCACTGTGAACTGGTAATTAATCATTTGTAGGGCATATGTCGAATTGGTCCCACACTGCCTGCAGCAGAGTCAGGTGTGTGTATCACTACACAAACAATGACTGAACTGTGATAAAATCCAATCCAATCCAAATGTATGTGTTCCTGAATTTAAAAGTATACACTGCACAAGGATGAAATCATAATAACCAATTGCAGGACCAATTATGTGGTATTGGGGGGAATTATTAGGGTTCCCACAAAGACACAGACTGTAACTAGCCTATAAACAAATACGATCCAGCTATCTTTAAAAAAAAAACAGCCTCTTCAAACGGAGAAAAAGCACTTAAAAAAAACCATCATTAATGTTTTCATCACATAATAAATCAGATTAGTTCAAACTTGTATGCGATTTCACTTGTCTACATTTCCATCAAGAATAAGGCAAATGATTGACCTTGGACTTCATCCATTCATCCATCCATTTTCTGAGCTGCTTGTCCTCACGAGGGCCACGGGAGTGCTGGTACCCATCCGAGCTATCATTGGGCAGGAGGCAGGGTACACCCTAAACTGGATGCCAGCCAATCGCAGGGCACATGGAGCCAAACAACAGTCACACTCACAATCACACCCAGGGGCAATTTAGAAAATCCAATTAATGTGGCATGTTTTTTGGATTTGGAAGGAAACTGAAGTCCCCGGAGAAAACCCACGCAGGCATGAGGAGAACATGCAAACTCCACACAGGCAGGGCCGGGATTTGAACCCCGGTCCTCAGAACTGTGAGGCCAACACTCTACAGCTGTGTCACTGTTCCACAGACCTTGCACTTCACAAAAAAAATATTATTATAATGGACAGAAAATATTTAACCGATTGGTGATTACAACGACTCCAACTCTTACATTTCAAATGTGCCTGAGTTCTCCGCGGCAATGGAACTCTGATACGAGCAACAGTGACACAATATATGGAGGGTGTTGGGCTCCTGCTACAATATATCACTTGTTAGCGCCTTGCTCACCCACGAAGCGAACCAGCTGTCTTTAGCTTCTTATGGCCTGTGAAGTCAAGGGAAGAATAGTGGTATCTTTAGAGCGCACTTCATCATCTCATACATGTCACTTTCTTCAACTTCAACAGGTTGGCTCCATTTGCACTACAATTAGTATTTTTGCTTTTGTGTCCAACAAAAGCATAACAATGGGTCTGATTTGGACCCTTTGGCGTGTGTCTCGAATGTCATGGTTGCTGAGCGGTGAGGCCAAAGAAAGACGAGCTACATGAGCCAAGACAGATGAGATGATTTTTTTGTCTCACTCCCCAAACGCATACAAACTGCTCCTGAATGCATCGCACACATTATGGTTCCACAGCAGCCCAATACCGTTTCCCTTTTTTTTTTTAACATGTGCTTCCTCCTCTGAGCTCTTCAAGAAGAAACCTATTATAAAGCTATTTTATTGTAACTTCGACCCATTTGTTTTAATTTATCCATCCATCCATTTTCTTAGCCACTTTTCCTCACAAGGGTTGCGGGAGTGATGGAGGCTATTCCAGCTGTCACCGGGCAGGAGGCGGGGTACACCCTGAACTGGTTGCCAGCCAATTACAGGGCACATGGAGACATACAGCCACAATCACAATCCCACCTACGGGCAATTTAGAGTGTCCAATTAATGTTTCGGGGATGTGGGAGGAAAGCGGAGTGCCCAGAGAAAACCCATGCAGGCACGGGGAGAGCATGCAAACTCCACACAGGCAGGGGCGCGATTTGAACCCCGTACCTCAGAACAGTGAGGCCAACCCTCTGACCAGCTGATCACCGTGTCACCTGTTTTAATTTATCACACACAAAATAATGACCAAAGGTAGAATTGGTGTCATCAGAGCTTTGGGTGAAATTTCTCATTATTCTTGAACCTGATGGACAGAACGCTTGATCGGGCTTTGCATTGTTGGTTCGTCTTGCAATAACGTTGTACTCGGTTAAGTTAGCATTGTTAGTATCCGCGCTAAAAGCTAAATATCTGGAGAGCAATATGAGATTTGAGTACCTTCAACATTCCACGCACAACATGTTAATGAATAATTCCAGTGGGCCAAAGTTTGTGATCGTACCCTTACAAAAATGCTTTGATGACATCAAAATCCTCTCAACACCTGAGTGGAGAAACGGTAGGTGTTGGCAGCCTCCTGACACTGATTTACTTTATATTGTATTTATCTATGTCCTACCTGCCCTTCACATATATATACTTTCATTTTCCAAAAGTAAAGAAAGAAGAATCTTGGTGAAAGGGTAGCAGTACAGTGCATGGTTCATGGTACTTAATGTAGTCCTTAGTACTTTTAACCTGCTTTCTAAGCAACGGGTGCATTTGAATTACAGTTCTAGTTTGAAAAAGGTAGGTTTTCCTCCTAATTACACACTGTATTTCTGAATATTCCACTTATTCTTCTTAATTAATTCTGTGTTGTTCAAGATTCTCACTACCTAAGTATTTTTTATGAACTTTGTATGCAACTTTATCTTGTAATGGAAAACACAGCTATAAGATGGGGCGCTGGTAAATAGCACTGAAAGTATGAGCAATCTTACATATGGCACTAGTTACATCTTTGGTGTGTGCTGGAGGCTCATTGAAGGAAAAAAGAGCTGAAACTGCATAAAAAAAAAGAAGTGAGACCGGTTTCTTCTCTGCTTTACTGGACATAAGTGCGGGATCAAGTTGAAGAACAGCTATTCGACTTAAGGTGGGATTTCTAGATACATAGACGTAGATGTTCTTGTTGGTATTTAAGCACTTATGAGGTACTTATTGTTATAGTGTATATTTTTTACAATAATAATGGAAAACTGGGAAAACATGTTCCTGAACCTGGAACACTGCAATTAATTTGTATCCATTCATTTTCCGTAGCACTTAACCTCACTAGGGTTGCGGGCGTGCTGGAGCCTACCCCAACTATCTTCGGGCGAGAAGTGGATACACCCTGAACCTGCCGCCAGCCAAACACATGCCATCAATTCTCACTCACATTCACAACTACTGGTGATTTGGAGTCTTCAGTTAACTGAACCTGCGGTTTTTGGGGATGCGGGACCGGAGTACGCATAGAAAAGCCATGCAGGCGGGGCCAGGGTTTGAACCCCGGTCCTCAGAACTGTGAGGCAGTTGTGCTAACAAGTCACTTACCATGGCACCAAGTTGGAATTAAGTTTTATGATTA
This sequence comes from Syngnathoides biaculeatus, assembly GCF_019802595.1. Classification (NCBI taxonomy): domain Eukaryota; kingdom Metazoa; phylum Chordata; class Actinopteri; order Syngnathiformes; family Syngnathidae; genus Syngnathoides; species Syngnathoides biaculeatus. The sequence goes on along the minus strand of NC_084652.1, from coordinate 20,197,783 downwards.
ATTATTATTATTACTATGAATTATGCGTGATTTATTCAGACTCAGCCATTTTTTTTTCATAATCTATACCCTGGTGTGTGACAAGGGGAGGGGAGCAACACTGCTGTGTTGTTATTTACCATTATGGTGCTGATATTGTATTAGTTCAGCGAAAATCAACATGTGGACCAGGTCTGGAAACCAGTGGAATGACAAGTGATACTGTTCGAGGCAAGTAGCGATTGAGTCCAATTTCAGCTGAAACCGATTTGACTCCAACGAACACACAAAACCTCCCCCAGTAATTTTAGCATTTGCAGACAATACAACAAACCAGATATCGATTAAAGTAACAATTGCTGTAACATCAAGGTTAAAGATGCCACAAATCCCGAGGCTAAGCAGGAACTGGGTTTGCCTAGGGATTAAGACTATGATCACGCTACAATAGCGATTCAAGATGATCTCATATCATCTTACAGCAGTGATGTAAACCAAGATGTGGTTGGCAGCATATATGTGGAACTCAGAAAAATATGTTTTCAACAGAAAGGTCACTCGTGTTATTGATAGGGTTCATTCAGGGTCATAAACCAGACCAGTGTTAAAATCGAAGAAGAAAAGAAAAAATGAAAAAAAAAAATGAAAAAAAAAGCCTATTGCAACTTCAAACCTGTGTCCAATTTGACTTAATAATAATGAAATCGGAAGTAATTCATATACAATATACTCAAAATATTCAAAATTCATGTCAACAGTCAATCTTACGTAGGCAACTGCTTCATCATAATCATTATCATCATGTAAGTTGTGTTGATACCTGATTTGCGTATTTTGTATTACTCGTTTTAAACATCTTTTCAAGCAGAACACGAGACACTTTCAGATTGTTTTCAGCGTCATTCTACAAATTAACTCCTGTAACAGAGACAGCTCCGTTTTTTTGTTTCTTCTTGTTTTAGATTTATTTTGACGACAACAACAAAAAAAGACAAATATTCTTGATTAGATTTCGTTTTATTTTTTGAGGTGGAAGTGGGGTAAACATCCTGAATTGTGAAATCATACAGAAACAATAACATAGCATTACCATGTCACTCTCTTAACATGTTCTGAACTATGCTGCTTATCCATATGCACATAATTTATCTGGATGCATAATTTCGAAATTGTAAAATGCCGTCAGTAAACTCAAATAAACACTTTGTTCATTTTTTGACTTCTTAGTATATCAATATTTCTATATTCTGACCATAGACTAATTAGGCCCACCAATATGCTAAATTAAACCACTGCTTAGTATGTGGCCACCTGATCTCATTAGGCTAACTTGTGATAGCTTCATTACGCTGAACACTTTTAAACCATTTAGCCGCCTTGAGCCGTCTGCTTAATGGTGCTGAATAAACCATTTAGTGCCATCACAAACTAAACACCGAGGTGGGGCAGTAATCTTTTGTTTGATATAACAAGTGCTTTAATTACCATAGGGGATCGTGTAGTGCTACAAAGACGCTACAAATCCTGACATCAAACATGATATCAAGATTTGATTAATCCGGAAAGGATTTTATACAGGAAATGTACGTTATATAGGCAAGTAAGTTTGACAATTTTGTTTTAGGAAGAGTAGAATGTATTGTACGTAAGTCCTTTGGCAAATGTTGCTGCTCACCCATTTTCTCATAATTATCTGTAGAGGCTTGTTCGTACATCCTCCCCTCCCCACCTTCTGATATCTTTCCATTGCTGTTTTTTTATACCACGCAAATTGGGTTTTATCTTTTATCTGCGATAAAACCTGGTTTTCCCCAACATTGTTTGGGATGAAGCGTAATTACTGTGAGTGCACGTGTGCATTTGACTTTTTGTTCCAAACAGAACTCCTGTTTACACTGCAGCGCGCGCGCACACACACACACTCACACACATACTTGCCGATGTGCGCGCACAAACACACACACACACCCACTCCCACACGCACACACGCACACTGGTACGTGTGAATAAATGAATGACCCCCCGCCCCCAACACCCCCACAATGTGAGAGTGGCAGTTGATAATTCCATTACCTGAACATGCTGGCACACACAGACGAGACCATCGTAGAACTTCTTGTAGCGATTAAATTATACCTTCTATAATTTTTCAGAAGAGGAAAGACGAGAAAGCGAATAAGATTTTTTTTTAGGGGGGGGCGGTTTAATTAAGGTGGCTCGAGAAAGAGTGATGATATTCCACTCCGATTCTTTCATTGATGTGTTTTATCTATTGTTTTAGGTGCAACGGACAGATGTAAAAGAGCTTCCCTAAAGTTAAAAAAACAAACACTTTACTAAACCCCCGTTATTCATTGTTTGTAAACTTGTAAACTGTAAGGCAGTTTCCGTGTATCGATAAGATTGCATGCTTGGGCTCTGTCTGACTGTAATCATCGGTAATTGTGTTTAGGAAACAGTCGGGCTTGGACGGCTTCCTCCCTTTGAGAAGAGTCACAAAGGGAGAAACTTGAGGTTGAGGTGTGTAGGATTTTTTTAATCTCAGTCTTTTTGTATCTTTTCACGAGTTGTTTTCTCCCTAATTTCCATGAATTTGATCACACCATCGATCGGACATGATGGAAAATGATTCTCTCCGTCGGGGGGCATGTGCATGGATGTTTGTATTGTATTTGCTCACTCACACACACACACACACACACACACACACACACACACAATATTTTATGGAAGTACCAAATGCTTTACATGTCTGTTACAAGAAACGGAAGCAAATGACTGCTTTCCCTGCTTCGGTTTAGTGTCTTTATTTAGCTATAGGCAGAGGTGTAATTTGTTTTGCATAAAAGCAGTCAGTTAAAATTAATGACTATTCAAACAAACTTGACTTGAGTTGACATGGCAAGGAAAAGCTCCAGGGGGTGGACAACTTCTGGGGAGTCAAATAAAGTACTTTCTATACAGTTTTCTGTAAGAAACGTTTTGCTCATAAAGTTGAATGTTTTTCTTTTGTCAGCATTTTGATACACTTAAAATATGTATGTATGTATATATTATGATAAAATGTAAATCAAAAGGGGGTCTGAAATTTGAAATGTAATTATTCAACATGTTTAAAGAGAAGCATCATGGAAAATTAATGGATTAGCGTGTGTGTGTGTGTGTGTGTGTGTGTGTGTGTGTGTGTGTGTGTGTGTGTGTGTGTGTGTGTGTTGGGTAGTGTTACATCGTTTTAAAGTTCGCAATTTAATTTCAAATGACGCTTGGTTGTCTGGTTTTGTTTTTGTTTTGTTTTTTGGGGGGGGGCGAAATAAACGCTTTTTACAAATAAATCATATTAGACGAAGTTTCTAAATACACCACCCCCTTTTTTTTTTTATTTATTTTTGTTGATTTGTGTGGGTCCCCGTTCGCTGTGAGCCAAGCACCTGTAGGCCACCATTATCATAGCAATGACTGCAGGGCTTCACAGGGCAGTTGGGGCGGGGGGCAGGGGGTGGGGGCATCATTCAAAGAAACATGTAGTTCTTTGTTTGACAGCCAGATTAACGACTCGTTTCGATGGGCCTTTCACACGTCATACATTTAAGGATCAATTCAAGACAAATTAATGACTCAGCATGAGTACATCCCAAAAGATTAAATTAGGGGCAGAGCGGGCACGTGTTCTGAGAGTTATTAAAACGTGCAGTTTGGAAGATACGGAAACATTAAAGTGCCATTTGCATGTGCAGACGGTTTAAATAATGTGTGCACGGGACAAAAACTGTGACCCCGGAGCATATAGAAGATTCCCATGAGTTAATAAAAGAACATCTGGAATGTGTCTTTAAATGAGATTTAACCACTAAATTAATTCACTGTGGTCTTGAATTAACATTTAGATAATTTACCTGCATGCAAGGCACATGATGCTGTGATGCGTGGGCGTTGATGGAAGGGGGCGGGGGTGGGGGCCTGCCACGCCTCCTAAGGTATTTAAAAGAGGCTTCGACCTCTCACCCGGCATCCTCAAACCCGAAGCACTCCATGGAATCTCTCCGTTGGTTTTTACACCGCTAATTTAGGATTGTGTGATTGTTTGGTCTGCTTTCGAGGTTGTCTGCATGGCTTTGACGGACAGCGTGATGCCCACCTCCAGCGCTGCATCCTTTCCATGTCTCCAATCGATGGCTGCCTTTAACGTGAGTATTCCAAATGTTCGCAAACTTGTGAGAATGAGTGTTTGTATTGCTGAACAAAAAATGTCATCACCTTCTTGTGCAGGGGTGTGAAGATGAACGCGCAACAGATATCCAAGTGGAGTTCAGCATCGTCCAGTCTCCGCTTTTGTCCTCCAAAGACGACGACGAGTTGGGCAAATTCGTCGACCTCGAGTTCATCTTGTCAAACAGCCTGGTTTCGGACACGGTGAGCAGCAGCCCCGACGGTAGCGGGGACACGTCTCCGCCTCAGACGTGCGCCTACGCCCTCCCCGAGTCCCCGGAGAGCTGCGGCGGCAACTCCGGGTCGGAGTGCGCCGACCGCTCTTCCCCGCTGCAACTCCACAACTACCACGGCGCGGTCCACTTCGCAGAACCGAACCCCTTACGCGGTCTCATGGCGGAACTTCTGGCCCCTGACGTCAACTACGCACCGGAGTGCGCCGCAAGAGATGGCCGCGAGTATACCGAGCTTGGTGCGCTCAATCCGGCCACTTTGGCTCACTACCAGCCATCCTCGCTCGGGCACAAAATTAAAACCGAGTCCAGCGGCCAGTCGTGTATGTTGGCTGGTGGGGACTTTACGGGGCAACATCGTGCATTCGTGCATCAGCACAATCAGACTGTTGGCTTCGATCCGCACGCCGCGCACCAGGGCGCACCGGGGCGCTCAGACTGTCACTTGGTGCAACTGAGCCACACTCATCATCAACTCCAAAGCAGCAACTACGCCAGCAACCATTTCCATTACGCGCAGCACAACATGCCAGCGCGCTTCCAAGGACACTACGACATGCACACCGACCTGCACCAGCAACGGCAGGCCGCTTCGGCGCTGCGGGTCATGATCACACCGCCGTCCTCGCCGTCTCTTTTGGAATTCTATGGCCAAGACGAGGCGGGCGGCGTGAAGCAGAAGAGAGGGCGCAGGTCGTGGGCCCGAAAGCGCGCTGCCACGCACAACTGCGAGTTCCCGGGATGCGGCAAAACCTACACGAAGAGCTCGCACCTCAAAGCGCACATGAGAACTCATACAGGTGAGTGCTGCTATTTATCACAGCGATCTTGGTTGGCACGGTCTTAATCTGTGTCCTTGCAGGTGAAAAACCCTACCACTGCAACTGGGAGGGCTGCGGCTGGAAGTTTGCCCGGTCGGACGAGCTTACGCGTCACTTTCGCAAGCACACCGGGCACAGACCGTTCCAGTGTCACCTCTGCGACAGGGCCTTCTCGCGCTCCGACCACCTGGCCCTCCACATGAAAAGGCACATGTAGACAGACCCATTGCAATCATCATGCATCATCGGCCCTTGTACATACACACGTGTATACGTGGAACTAAATTATGACGAACGTGTACTTGAGCACGTCTTCAATAAGTTATTGACTGTTGCTGAAGGCCTTAACAAAAAAAAAACAAAAAACAAACAAAAAAAAATGAACTGAACGTTGGGCAGGACCCTAATGCTGCACCTGTGTTTTATAATTTTTTTTTAATCCTTTAAAGTTTACACCGTTGACTTAAATACTGCTTGACTATTTTATTTCTTTACTGTATTTTTCAATTATTTTTTTATGTTTTCAGTCCCAATTTTCTCCCGATGGCAAAATGAGAAATGCAACAATGCAATTCCGTTTTTTTGGTGAAGGTCGTAGTGATTCTGGTTCCAAAGCAATAACGAAATGCAGCTAAGATTGCAGGACAACTATTTTTTTTTTCATAAAAAAAAATAAATGTTATATTTGAAGTGAATAAATCATTTTACGATAAGCCGATATATCTCAAATTTCTTGAATGACATGTGTACTTCAGGGATCTAAAATAAATGTATTTTAAAAGATGTCAGTTTGTAATTTTCATTTCCACTTACACGTCTATGTGACTGTGGTATTCCCCTAAGCAAAGTCCACAAGTTATGAATTTATTTCAGTTATATATGTTACTCATCTTAATTATGGTCCATATCACGACGTGCGTCCGGCAAGTGAAGGCGGTCACTGCTTGTAAAAGACCGTCACCTGGCGGTCAGTACTATATCGGCATGAATAGTGCGGCGGGGGGGGGGGGGGGGTCACCTTGGAGCCAGAGGTGGTCAAAGTACTCACACTTCACTTTAATGAAAGTACTGTACATGGAAGGAATTTATGTGGGGGTGGGAAAAAAGTCACAGAAGTATTGATTAAATTCCTGCTCCTAACAAAAACAAGTAAATACATAAAAAAGAGAACAGACTGAAATTGTTAAGTTAGAGCGATTAAGCACAAATGTTACAATTAAAATGAATATTTCATTATCCATCTTGTACAATACTCAATTTGATACATTGGCAAAAACAACAACAAAAAAAATCATTCCACTGTACTTAAAATATTTTTCCTCTTTAAAAAAAAAAAGTCCAATTACCTAATGATAACAAAAACACACCTTACCTGTATATGTGTTTTTCCCTGAGATATTTTTGGATGACATAAAATTATGTGTTTTAGATGCCATAAGATAATACATTTGCCACAATGAAATCATTCTTGCAGCTGACAACATCGAAAAATTGTCTTAAATTAAGGCCATGGATGAGATGAGTTATACTTTGGTTCTCCAGAGGCATCATACTCATCAGTGTTAAAGTCCATATTCCTCCATGTCACCGCTGTCCCTGTTTTCTTTCAAAGACCAAATCGATATCAATCGATCAAAATCCGCGATTAACTTTACCGCTCTAGATTCACATCTTTTTCTGTGTCGTGTCATCAGGGGATGTCTAAAAAGATAACATGCCTATTTTGACAACATTAGGAGTAGAAATTACACATTTGTTTTCAAATGTAGGCAGAAAAAGTAAAATGTGTCAGAATAACAATTCCTTGAATAAAGGACAGAAACTGGATATAAAAAATATACTCACCCCTATTCAACTGCCTGGTTTTCTATCCATCCACTTACTTATCTCACAAGGGTTAGAGCCAATCCCAGGTGTAATCGGGCCGCAGGCGGGGTACACCCTGAACTGGTTGCCAGCCAATTGCAGGGCACATAGGAGACGGACAACAGTCACACTCACAATCACACTTGGGCGTCAATTTAGAGTCTCCAAAGAATGGATGTTTTTGGGATGTGGGAGGAAACCGGAGTGCCCGGAGTAAACCTACACAGGCACAGGGAGAACATGCAAACTCCGCACAGGCAGGGTCAGGACTGAAGCTGTGAGGCCAGCGTTTTACAGCTGCTCCACAGTGACGCCCTGCCTGGTGTTTGTAATATTAAAATTAGTCGAAAATAAATAATTTCAAAACTGTTTTTCACCATTAATATGACCTGTAACCTCTATAACAAATTTTAAAAGGAAAAAAAATGGAAAGCAAAATCAAAATAATATGGTTGCACAAATATCCACAGCTGCTTATAACAGGGGATTTGGCTATGTCAAAATTAACCAATCACATTCAAATGCACGACACACCTGCCACCATTTAAAATGCCTCGAATAACCCCCAGATCAATCAAATATTTTCTAGTAGGATTTTCTGACATTTTTTTCTTTCTAGCAGATGCCAAAAGTTTGTTACCAGTTACTGTATTTGGATCTGTTCACAAATTCCCCAACTTTGTCTAAGGCCAGTCCCATTCCAGATGATGGAAAACAGCATGAGTCTGAAACCATTTTTGCGTCCTGATCGACGAGTTAAGAATGAGTTTTAAACTTCAGTGTATTGTACTGTATTTCACTGGATTGGATTCCCTCATGTATCAGTCATTATTAAGAATCTGTAAAAGTAAAGACAGGTACATAAGAATGCACACTTGATTACAACTGTTTTAAGTTTTAATTTTTTTGTTTTATATCTATGGCCCTTTTAAATTGTTTTACATTACATAAAGTAATTATGACTTTTAAACTCTGTAGGTTAGTGATACAGTCTGACGCTTTACAATTTCTGATTTGCACGAAGGTAAATTTGTCATAAACTCATGACCTCCTGGATTCACATAATTTCTGGATTCATGTGCCAGTGCACCAATGTAGTTCTTGTCAGTGTTACTAGACCCACCTTTCAGTTCTAACCACAAGCCAAACCTAAAATTGGGTGATGATTGATACGAAACCCAAAGTGCGTCACCATTACCAGTGACCTTTCGCTTGCCCAAATAGCAGTTTGTTATCTCTGAGTCAGTGTTACAGAGTACCTGTTTGAGTGGGAGCTCTGCCAAGTCAATGAAGTATTTAGCACTTTATTCCCTGTAAAGGAAAATGATACTTAGGAATCTAAACCAGCTAGTTTAACATCATCACCCAGCTAGAGTAGGTGCAGTGGGTGGTAGAGATCTTGAAATTGTGCCATTCAATGCCATATTCATTTGTAAGTAATGGTGTCTTTAATACTAAAACATTGCAAGTGCAAGTTGTACAAGTTACATGTTTTTCAAGTCCACATTTTCACCCAGATTATTTTAAAATCTTTTTATTTTTGCTGTATTTTTTTTTTTTTTTTTTACAATAGACTGTTGTCTTCTCTAATACTTCCATTTTCATGTCAGCGTCATTCAGTTGCCTCAGCACCTTCCTTACCCTTCTGCATTCCACTGGTATCATTAGCCTTATTTACTTTGGGTTCTTATTAGATTCCTTGTTGATTTCACTATCTTTTTGTGATGACTGACACAGGCGTTTTCATTTAAAACTGTTTGCTATTGCAGTTCGAGTTTACAGTGATGAAATGTGGTGTGTCATACACATACCTATAGTACAATAGCTAAATGAGACTCCCAACTCATTTACAGAGCGGTTCACATCAGCCTGATCTTAAGGTCAACATGGTATTTGCCTGTCATACTTGTGATTAGGTGTTTACTTTCATCCTTTGTTGACGGGAATATTGAAAGCTGACCAAAATTGCATGTGTAAGCGCAGGTAATGCACTCACAAAGCTTCACAGGAGGCTTATGCTCTATATCAGTAAAGAATGAACGATACTGATAATTTTTTGCTGTTATAGAATTACTAATGTGACATTCTTGAGTTACCTGAAAACATTAGTGACACACCTAAGGGTTTCAGCTGTTTGGTATGAAACCTTCTACCATAACAAAAACATATACAAATACTTTATTGAAATACTACGAGTACAGGGTGTACTTCTTGCCCGAAGTCAGTTGAGTGGGTTCATCTTGCCCATGACCGTAGTCAGGACAAATAGATAGTGAATGGACAGATTGAACAAGTGAAAACTGAATAAAAATTGGGTTATGGGGCGGCTTCCCAACGATTCCGTCGTCTGTAAAGGTCGAATGTCGACGAGGCGGGGTAAGGTGCTGGGATGGGGTGGCTACTGACTGGCTCCTCGTCCAGGGGGAGGGGCTTCTGTCTAAACAAGTCAGGGGTCAAAAAGATAAGCGGGGAGGGGCTTTCTGCTGCTTTGTTGTCAGGACTTCGTGGTGGTGGGGCCAGAACCAGCCTGTCCTTAATGGCGTGGCTTATCAGCTGACTCTCAGGCACATCCACGCTGACCAATGAGGTGAAAACGGTTTGAGATCGAGAGACGTTGGTTCCTGTGAAAAGAGTACAGACATTTAAAAAAAGACCTTGGGGAGAAATTTGGGATGGAAAGAGAGGAAAGCAACACAATCAATCCAGACTAATTGGTCTTAAATGGAGCCTTTAAAAGTTGTCCTTCACAATTTTAAAGGCTGATTAATACTTAAAAACCCTGTGAGGTGACTTCTGATTTTTTTCTCACCCACTAAGTACATAATACATGATGGAGTTACTAATGGAGTAGTGGTACACATGCTTGATTTGGTGCACCCAGTGTTTGATTGATTCCCGCTCAAGGATGGTGTTGATATGTGCCCTGTGACTGACTAGCGACCAGTTCATGTGTCTGCTTTTCGCCTGAACTAATCGCTTTTGTTCACATACTAATATAATAATCTAACATTACCTGGCCATGGGAGCACGGTGGGCCACTAGTACAGCATTGGCCTCACAGTTCTGAGGACCGGGGTTCAAATCCCGGCACCGCCTGTGTGGAGTTTGGATGTTCTCCCCGTGCCTGCGTGGGTTTTCTCTGGGCACTCCGGTTTCCACCCACATCCCCAAAACATGCATTCCTTCGAGATTGTAAATTCTCCTTAGCTGTGATTGTGAGGATAAGCGTCTTTGAAAATGGATATGGAAAAGAATTTACAGAAGAGGTTGTGTCATAATGCAAATTCCCAAGTTTTATGTGCTTTGTGTTATTCAGGCTACCTTAGTATGTTGAAAGGCAAAAGGGTGGGATACACTGTAACTAGCAGGAAGCATGTTCTCAAATGTCTGACATTAGAGTGAATCACGGCCTGAAAAATACGTGCCTCCGTGTTAGATGAATGATTAACTTTACCTGGACTTTCTCTGTGTTATGTGTGCACACCGAGACAATCCCATCAAGGTGGTAGGGCTGCATTATTAAATGAATCTTAATCGTGATCACAATTTTGACTGCCATGATTAAATGAGACAGATCGTTTTTGATTTTTTTTTAAAATGTAAAATTTCTGGACTGCTGCATCTGAAAAATGCTTCATTTTCAGCAGTGGCTGCAACACGGTTAGCCTGCCACAAGGGGGCGAAAGTATGGTTAAGGCAGCGATTTTCAAATTGGGGGCAGCACCCCCTAGGGCGGTATGAGGGGTAGGGGGGCTAGTTTGAAAACTTTTCAGTTAAATTACACCCAGCAGATGGACCTAATTTTACTGAGCACACAAGCCCACACCAGGCACTCCCTTGACATTAAATGAAATTATGAAAAATGTTAAATTTTAGTAAATTAATTTTGTCTTTTGTTAGTGGGTTGATAAATTTGCAAGTGTAAAGTCAACAGTAAAAAAGACCACTGCAGTGATAAGTGAAAGCTAATCCTGTGCGTATCTATACAAAAACTGTGCGACTGTGTGTGTGTAAATCTCCAACAGTGGGGTGCTCCAAAAAAGGTTCGGGAAACATTGGGTTCAGGTTTCATTAAGACTTCCATAATGATTAATTTTAGCGAGTCATTCTTCCAGAGCTGACACTCGTTTCCACAAATGTTGATTCAGGCACTCATACAGTTTCAAGTGTAAAACGATCTGTGGCTCCATCTATGGATTATTTACAGCCCTGTCCAGCCGTGTGGAGTTGTACAAAAAGGGCTCCATCTCTGGATTTTTCATTCCAATTTCAGGTAGAAGGCATTATTTATCTATTTATTCATATTTCAGTGTCTTATAAACCAAACTCTTCCCTGCAGTCTGTCACATTTATAAGACATTTGTTTTCACTCTACAGGAACTTTAATAAAACAGTCAGGTTACCTTGCATTGCTTTGTAGTTTATCTGTTTTTTCATTTGCTCCACTTTCTGTAATGTCTCTTGGATGGCTTTGTGGGTGTTAAACTCTGCACCCTGGGAATAAATGAAAACAGTAATATTGCATGTTAAACATATTTAAATGGTAACCACATTTGCTTTTTATTGATCATAAAATAGACCTGCAATGCCAAAAGCTCTGCCTTTACAGCTAAGGTGGTGTTGAGCTCAACCTCCTCAAGACTGTCTGGATGGTCAATGGACACCGCAGTTGGTGGCTCCACCCTCTGGTTCTGGGCGCCATCTATCAGAGAAGTAGTCTTAGCTCGAATTTCAGGAAATTACTGGCTTTGTGCATGCTTACACATGCACATGGGTACTCAGACTACGCAAGTGGTTGTCAAACTTTTTACACCATGGATCAGCTCAAGAAATTTTTTAATAATTTCCATGTACCAAAAGAATGAACAACATTTAAATACTGCAGCAGAGTAGGCCCAAGTGTTCATCTAAAAATTAAAAACTGTATTTTAATAATGAATAAATATAAATGGTACTAAAACTTCTCTAATATTTAAATTAAATTATTTAAATTAATTAATTAATTATTTTGAAACTGACACTCTACTGGTTTAAAACTCCAAGACACTGTAACATTATGCATATCATGGACATTTCTTCTTCTTTTCCTTTCGGCTTTTCCTGTGAGGGGTCGCCACAGCGTGTCATCTTTTTCCATTTAAGCCTATCTCGTGCATCTTCCTCTCTAACACCCACTGTCCTCATATCTTCCCTCACAACATCCATTGAACTTTTCTTTGGTCTTCCTCTCGCTCTTTTGCCTGGAAGCTCCAGCCTCAGCACCTTTCTACCAATATACTCACTCTCTCGCCTCTGGACATGTCCAAACCATCGAAGTTGCTCTCTCGAACCTTGTCTCATAAACATACAACTTTGGCTGACCCTCTAATTAGCTCATTTCTAATCCTATCCAACCTGCTCACTCAGAGCAATAACCTCAACATCTTCATTTCTGCCACCTCCAGTTGTGCTTCCTGTTGTTTCTTCTGTGCCACCGTCTCTAATCCGTACATCATGGCCAACTTCATCACTGTTTTACAAAATTTGCCCTTCATCCTAGCAGAGACTCTTCTGTCACATAACACACCAGACAACTTCCACCAGCTGTTCCAACCTGCTTGGACCAGTTTCTTCACTTCTTTACCACACTCACCATTGCTTTGGATTGTTGACCCCAAGTATTTGAAGTCGTCCAAGAAGGAGAAAAGGATCTCTACAGGTTGGCCAGACAGAGGGATAGAGATGGGAAGGATGTGCTGAAGGTTAGGGTGATTAAGGATAGAGATGGAAATGTGTTGACTGGTGCCGGTAGTGTGCTAAATAGATGGAAAGAATACTTTGAGAAGTTGATGAATGAAGAAAATGAGAGAGAAGGAAGAGTTGAAGAGGCAAGAGTGAAGGACCAGGAAGTGGAAATGATTACTAAGGGGGAAGTCAGAAAGGCATTACAAAGGATGAAAAATGGGAAGGCAGTTGGTCCTGATGACATACCGGTAGAGGTATGGAAGCAATTTGGAGAGATGGCTGTGGACTTTTTGACCAACTTATTCAACAGAATACTAGCGGGCGAAAAGATGCCTGAAGAATGGAGGAAAAGTGTTCTAGTTCCCATTTTTAAGAACAAAGGGGATGTTCAGAGCTGTGGGAACTATAGAGGAATAAAGTTGATGAGCCACACAATGAAGTTATGGGAAAGAGTAGTGGAGGCTAGACTCAGGACAGAAGTAAGTATCTGCGAGCAACAGTATGGTTTCATGCCTAGAAAGAGTACCACAGATGCATTATTTGCCTTGAGGATGCTCGTGGAAAAGTACAGAGAAGGTCAGAAGGAGCTACATTGTGTCTTTGTGGATCTAGAGAAAGCCTATGACAGAGTACCAAGAGAGGAACTGTGGTACTGCATGCGTAAGTCTGGTGTGGCAGAGAAGTATGTTAAAATAGTACAGGACATGTATGATGGCAGCAGAACAATGGTGAGGTGTGCCTTAGGTGTGAGGAATTTAAGGTGGAGGTGGGACTGCATCAGGGATCAGCTCTGAGCCCCTTCCTGTTTGCAGTGGTAATGGATAGGCTGACAGATGAGGTTAGACTGGAATCCCCTTGGACCATGATGTTCGCAGATGATATTGTCATATGCAGTGAAAGCAGGGAGCATGCAGAGGAACAATTGGAAAGATGGAGACATGCACTGGAAAGGAGAGGAATGAAGATTAGCCGAAGTAAAACAGAATATATGTGCGTGAATGAGAAAAGTAGAGGGGGAAGAGTGAGGCTACAGGGAGAAGAGATAGCGAGAGTGGATGACTTCAAATACTTGGGGTCAACAATACAGAGCAATGGAGAGTGTGGTCAGGAAGTGAAGAAACGGGTCCAAGCAGGTTGGAACAGCTGGCGAAAGCTGTCTGGTGTGTTATGTGACAGAAGCGTGTCTGCTAGGATGAAGGGCAAAGTTTACAAAACAGTGGTGAGGCCGGCCATGATGTACGGATTAGAGACGGTGGCACTGAAGAAACAACAGGAAGCTGAACTGGAGGTGGCAGAAATGAAGATGTTGAGGTTCTCGCTCGGAGTGACCAGGTTGGATAGGATTAGAAATGAGCTCATTAGAGGGACAGCCAAAGCTGGATGTTTTGGAGACAAGATTTGAGAGAGCAGACTTCGATGGTTTGGACATGTTCAGAGGCGAGAGAGTGAGTATATTGGTAGAAGGATGCTGAGGATGGAGCTCCCAGGCAAAAGAGCGAGAGGAAGACCAAAGAGAAGGTTTATGGATGTGGTGAGGGAAGACATGAGGGCAGTTGGGGTTAGAGAGGAAGATGCAGGAGATAGGCTAAGATGGCAAAAGATGACACGCTGTGGCGACCCCTAACGGGACAAGCCGAAAGGAAAAGAAGAAGATTTGAAGTCATCCACCCTCGCTATCGTTTCTCCCTGTAGCCTCGCTCTCTCCCCCCACACCTCTCATTCACGCACATATATTGTGTCTTTCTTCGGCTAATCTTCATTCCTCTCGTTTCCTTTGCATGCCTCCATCTTTCTAATTGTTTCTCCACCTGCTCCTTCCTTTCACTGCATATCACAATATCATCTGCAAATATCATGGTCCAAGGGGATTCCAGTCTAACCTCATCTGTCAGCCTATCCATTACCACAGCAGACAGGAAGGGGCTTAGAGCTGATCCTTGATGCAATCCCACTTTCACCTCAAATTCTTCTGTTGTTCGTATGGCACACCTCAACACTGTTCTGCTGCCCTCAAACATGTCCTATACTATTCTAACATCAGACTTCCGCATGCAATACCACAGTTCCTCTCTTGGTACTCTGTCATAGGCTTTCTCTATACCCACAAAGACACAATGTAGCACCTTCTGACCTTTTCTGTACTTTTCCACTAGCATCCTCAAGGCAAATAATGCATCGGTGGTACTTTTTCTACATAATACTGTTGCTCGCATATACTGACTTCTGACCTGAGTCTTCCCTCCACTACTATTTCCCATAACTTCATTGTGTGGCTCATCAACTTTATTCCTCTATAATTCCCACAGCTCTGAAAATCCCCTTTGGTCTTAAAAATGGGAAGTAGAAAACTTTTCCTCCATTCTTCAGGCATCTTCTCACCCGCTACGATTGTTAGATAAGTTAGCCAAAAACTCCACAGCTTTCTCTCCAAATTGCTTCCATATTTCCACCGGTATGTCATCTGGACCAAGTGGTTTTCCACTTTTCATCCTTCGTAGTGCCTTTTGAACTTCCCCCTTGCTAATCATTGCCACTTCTTGGTCCTTTACACTTGCCTCTTCTACTCTTCTGTCTCTCATTTTCATCATTCATACACTTAGCAAAGTATTCTTTCCATCTGTTTAGCACACTACTGGCACCACTCAACACATTTCCATCTCGATCCTTAATTAGCCTTACCTGCTGCACATCCTTCCCATCTCTACCCCTCTGTCTGGCCAACCTGTAGAGATCCGTTTCACCTTTTTTCGTGTCCAACCTGGTGAACATGTCGTCATATGCCACTTGTTTAGCCTTCACCACCTCTACCTTTGCCCTACGATGCATCTCAATGTATTAATTTCGCCTCTCCTCAGTCCTCTCACTGTCCCACTTCTTCTTCGCTAATCTCCGTCCTTCATTTCCTTGATTCATTCAACCTTATTTCCCAACATGGACATTTGATTACCAGTAAATAATTCTTCACATACAACTAGTGGAACTGAACTGTCACTGTGCAGGCCTAGGATGAGATTTCCCTCCCTCTCCTGTCCCCTGAAGGCCAGCACGTACCACGGCTATAAGAGTTTGGGTTTTTCATGATTGTTTTAACTTTGTTTTGAAATTCCAGCATTTCCCCTAGTTTGAGAATTTACTTTTGATGGGGAGCAGGGCAGCGGTGTGGTGTTTGATAAACACATTCAATATAATTTAGTGAAAGATTTATGAACTTTGCTTATTTGTTGCAGACACGGGACAATATAATTTACAGTTGGCTATTTACAACGTTGTTTTATGTCAAGTTTGAAGTAAATCTAACAATTTGCTTGCTCTCAGCATGGGCCGAAGTCGAATGTCTTGAGCTGACGTCACCAATGAAATGTTATGCATAAATTATTGGACAAAGCCCAAAACAAAGGAGATTTTTTCATTTTATAGTTAGTTTTATTTACAGAACAGCGGTGAGATGTGCCGTAGGTGTGATAGAAGAATTTAAGGTGGAGGTGGGACTCCATTAGGGATGCGCGAGAGAGTGAGTATATTGGTAGAAGGGTGCTGAGGATGGAACTACTAGGCAAAAGAGCAAGAGGAAAACCAAAGAAAAAGGGTGATGGATGTTGTGAGGGAGGACATGAGGCCAGTGGGTGTTAGAGAAGAAGCTACACGAGGTAGGCTTAGATGGAAAAAGACGACAAGCTCTGGCAACCCCTGACGGGACAAGCCGAAAGGAAAAGAAGAAGATAGTTTTATTTAGTTTCATAAACAGAAAGTCACTTCAGTTATTCTTTGGTTAACACTCATTTTATTTCATTTTTCAACTTAACTGTTTGTTGTTTTGTATGTTTTTGTTGACTCTAATAACCCTGGCACTCACACTACTCTCACCATTCAGCAAAGTCCCATCACTGCATTATTTCATGTTCCATATCCACTACTTTCATGATAGTGGATTCTTCTCATGCTTCTGTTTATATTTAAGCAATTCCACAATCACAGCTCATGCATGGGCCACCCGGGTAGCTGTACATGCCTTTGTTTTTCTAATTTTGCAGGTCAGCAGTTATCATGAATATAATTGGTGAGCGGAGCCACCACAACACCCTCACTGTGCACGGCCCAAACGTAGGCCACCAATTACTATTTAACATAAGTAATTGCATGACACACATCAACAAAATTACACAACTTAGTGTGCTAGGTGAGGAGAAGTGTACTAACATTGAACAATTAAACACATGCCAAATGGTTCTACTAGCCCAGTTTGAGTAGACTCAAACTGTCATTGTCAAGAAGGCTTGCACAACATTAGCGGTGGGGGTTAATGACACTACAATTTTTATTGCAATATAACACCACAGTACATTTATTTTGGTAGTGTATATTTGTTATTTAATGAGTTTTATTAAGTGACAGTTTCAGACATTTTCCTATCTGACAAACTATTCACAGTATGATCAAGATTGGTGGAATGATGCACACAGTGTTCGTGTTGTTTTGCCTCAGACATGGGGGGACATTGCGATGTAGCGAGTGCATATTCGTACAACACTAATACAGTGCTCAAACAATATATCTTGCAGCCCGATGATTCAGGTGCATTTTAGGTAATGGAGGCAACTGCGTCTGCCACAGGAGAATGAGTAGACTTGACCAAAGGAAAAAAATAAAATGTGACAGTCACTCACTTTTTAGCTTCTGGCTCCCATGGTGTTTATCTCTCCACCGCCTCTGACAGTTGGTTGGTTGTTGAGGAGGTGCGTCGCTGATCAGTGGGATTTGCGGCTCAGGTGTTACCTTCACAACCACAGCCTCTTTAAAACACACCTGTTGAGGGCAATGGTTGTCTTTTGTTGGTATCAAAGGTTATAGTCTGTTTCCTAATCATTCATCATTGATTGAAGTTCAAATTTGTTTAAAAACATAGCAAGGAAAAGTTATCAGTTCCCAATTAATGTTGCAAAGCACTGTAAACAGTGGCTATAGCAGGTCACCTTTTTGTCAGTCTTTCTTCGTGCCTGTTCCTTCGTTTCTCGCTTTGGTTGCGTGCGGGCAGGGCTGACTATGACAGACAGGTCAAGTTCAGGACAAAGTGTCAGCTCAAATGTGGAAGCGACAGGGATGGGGGCCACTGATGGAGAGGGGGGAGGTGAGAAGAAGGAGACTGAGCTTTCCATCCTGACAGAGAAATGCAGTGGCGTACTCCTTGAAAATTGTTGGGGGAAAAAAATAGGAAATGGTAATGTTCACCAAAGCAGATGTGGCTGATCTTTTAAATTATGTTACGCTCCCATATGTAGCTCATGTTTCTCAGTTGGACATTGTTAGGTTGTTTTCATAACTCAGTTGAATATCTCTTCACTCATGTCAATCAGCACATAAAGCAAGAATGTAGTAAGAGATGTTGTCGGATGTTAATTGAGATGCACTGGTCTATCATTAACCTACAGTAGTGCAGTAATACTCGTTTTAATAAAACCAACTGAACTAAATTCCAGGCCATAATTATATAATGCACAATAGTGGTGTGTGTGTGTGTTACCCACATACTGTAAGACGCACACAGAAAAGTCATTTGTTTATAAACCATAACTTCTGCACACAAACCTTATCATTATTCAAGTAGTAGTTGACCTCCGCAAACTCATTTTCAGTGTCATTTGAAAAAACAGTTAATTCTCTCACGTCACAGTCTGGCAGCTCGAGGGCAGGCCTTATTTTACATTCATCCTTTATTTGTCCAGGAAAAGCTAATTAAGAGATAACATTTATTTTTCAAAAGCCAAGAGCCAGCAGAAATTGTACAGTGCAGAAGACAACATTAATATAAAACATAGACTAGAAATTTACTGTAATATTTAAAATGTATGGTATCTGATTAAAAAAATGTGACAGAGCACAAATGCTTCAGAGTACGTTAATAGTGTTTTTTTTTTATCTATTCTAATTCGGCAGGCTTTCTCAAATTTTTGAGGGGCCGCTTTATTGGGTTAATGACTCAAATCTAGGTGCCAATTATTGAATATTTGTTTAGGTGATTTTCTCCCCACCAAACAGATTCAGATTTTTTTTTAATTTACCTAAGACATTTACTTATAGATCTACATTACAATGCCACTGGTGAAATGTTTTTTTTTTATACAATTGAAAGTTAACTATTCTTAAAAAGAACGTACTTGAATTATCACGCTCTACAATCTCAATATATCAGTGCCATTTAAAAAACTATATATTTTTTTAAATCCTGATAGTTGCTAAAGTGGCAGGCTACAACATAATATAATGACGGTACACGAGAGCAATTGATAAAAAAATATGGGTCACACTGAACAAATAAAAATCTGCAAAACAGCCGGACCGCGAAGGACGGAGAATTACTGTATCTGTACTGAATGACGATCATTTGTCCCCAGGACTGCAACTCATTGTTTGACTTGTGCATCCTTGGACTCACAAAATCTCAACGTGTCAAATGATCGACGAAGCGTGCATGCTTGCCTACGAATGCTTAAATTATACAAGGGTCGTAAAGCATGTCAAGACAGCACTAATGATCATATTTACCGAAGACGTCAACAACACAGCCAACAGTATCTCACTCATCTGGCAAATGCACCTACCAAACATCGTTAAACAATTGATTCCATTAACGAAGTTAACGAGGTGAGCTAACGAGATATGTACATGGAATCGATTCGTCAGATGTTAACAAAGCTTGCGTAAGCAGAACAGTGTGTCTACCTGAGTTCGAGGGGGAAAAAAACAAACAGCAGGCCGGTTCAGTTTAGTCGTCCACTGTTTGTACTTTCCTGTGTCTGTTTCAACGTAGTTACTTACAAATTACCGACTGTCTCCCACCAATCAGAGATGACAGGGGCATGTAAACGCGTATACGACATGTCCGATATTCATGGGTTTTTTTTGTTTTTTTTTTTTTTGCCTGATGTTTTGTTTTGTTGTTGTTGTTTATCGAGGAATGAAAAGTTTCGTTTCGCAGTTAAGTTCCCTCCGTGTCGGCGCTGCTTTCCACAAGCATTTCCGGATTTGGTTTATGGTCTCACCAAATGTCGCAGCGACACCCAGTGGTGTGTTTTTAAGCATGCGCAATGAATGACTTTTCTACGGTACACACTGTACGTGTAGAGATGTTTACCTTTAATCTCGGTTTGAATAGGGCAATATATTACAGTCATTCAGATCTCTTATTTGGTTTTGCTATATCTGTGGAGCTTCCAAGTCATCCAGGATAAGGAGAAAGCCTTATTCAGTTCAAATATGGAGTCTGGAGTTCTTATATGTCTTCTTCAGATGTATTTCGGGATCAGGTTTTTAAATAAGCAAGACACAACTGAAATATGAAATATTAATGCTTAAAAAACACTCATATCACAGTGTTACATTCTGTAAGATCTCTGGGGCCTGTTTGAAAACAAAAAGGAACATTTCCGATGGAGAAATAAGGGTACATTTAAGTGGCAGATATAGCAGCTCTCATATCAATTCATTCAATAATAATAGAATGATATTCCATATATTTACAATACAATGTTTGTTTTTTAAAATGGAAAGATTAAAAAACATTTTCCTAAATGTGCAAATAGTAACATTGATATAAATCAGATTAAAATTTACATTTACATAATTGCTTTTGTTCCCTCTATCTGTTTTCCACATAAAGTATTTTCATGTGTGAATTATGTGTATATCCATCGTCTCCAGTGAGAAAGGGTTGTGCCTATCTTCAGTTCACAGCAATGTTGAGCCACCTCGCCCTCAAAGATTGTCTCCTCCATGGGTAAAGTGGCCTGGAGTAGGGCATTTTGCAAAACAGCCGTTATGCAAAACAGTCATTCGTCATTCGCCAGCCACACTTGGTTCGCAACAACAACGGCAACCCTAGATTGAACCTGAAGTGGACACAACCACCAGAGACCTCAAGGTTTACCATGAGTGGACACAGCCGGTTCTAAACATTTTGTTATGCAAGGCAACATAGAAAATATATGTTACAGTACATACAGTATATCCATTTATCAACATTTACATTATAGCTCAGTACACTACAACACAGATTTAAGAAAATATATCTTATGATTTATATCATTTGATTGTTGCCAGAGTGGCAGCTGACACTCAACATTCTCACCAGTACTGAGCAATAACACCAATGTGAGGCAAATTCATCGCTGTTTTAGAAGTTGCCAGCCAAGTTGCCACAAAATGAAACCAGTCTGTTTTATTTCCGCTTGTCCTCGCACATAGTTAGGCAGTGAGAAATGTTTTAATTGTGTAACTTGTTTAGACAGCAAGTGCCACTTTGGTATTGTGTTGTGTTTCTGCCATAACATCCAAAGTTTCTCTGCACCATCTAAGGGAGATTGGAAAGCTGACATGGACTGATTTCAAGCTGTACTTATCCTCTCAATTTTGAACTCCGACATGGCGGACAAACAAATAATGATCACGTAATCAAATACTATTCATAGGGGAACTCCACACCTAAGATTTAGAACTGAATATGCCTTTTGGATTGAAGGTGGAATGTCTTCTTCGAAAACCACAAAGAGGCAGCCTGATTTTACTCTTGAAGATTTCACTGTGGTACTTTTGTTTTGTTTTTTTATTGAACATACTCCCTCAAGGACAACTTTAACTCAAACTTTGCTATATAATTTGGTGCACAACACACATGGGATCAGATCACACACATCCGGGTGTGGAACGAGAGATAGCAAAGTTTGAGCGATGCGAACGATCTACACTTTTTTAACTGTCTTCCTCAAGGACGTTAGGACCAGCAGACTAGCATCAACTATTGTCGCCATTTTTACATTGGTGTACATTGTCTCGTATATCGGTGCCATCAAAGTCATATATTTGCCCAGACCTTTTAATTCTTATATTGTTAACATTGCGGGATGTTTGCTGTAAAAACAAATCAGCTACTATGTTGTCTTTCATCCATCCTTCTTCTTTTTCTTTTCCTTTCGGCTTGTCCCATTAGGGGTCGCCACAGCGTGTCATCTTTTTCCATCTCAGCCTATTTCCTACATCTTTCTCTCAAACACCAAGTGCCCTCATGTCTTCCCTCACAACATCCATCAACCTTCTCTTTGGTCTTCCTCTCGCTCTTTTGCCTGGCAGCTCCATCCTCAGCACCCTTCTAGCAATATATTCACTCACTACTCACCCTGAACAGGTGTCTTTTGTACATGTTGAACCTAAATTTTATAACACTGTCAAAGTTTCAATGTGTGTGTGTGTGTGTGTTTTTAAATTTAATGTACTTTTATGTTTACATCTTCAGATGCTCGACACTGCTGTCAGGCAGGCGATAATTAATTGTTTAAGCAATAAGCACTTCCTGTAAGTTAAGTTAGGTGTCATGCTCCTGGCTTCCTGCCCAGGCTGGGCGTGGCTAGCCAATTAGTCAGCGCACACTTGCACCTTGTCCCAGCAGATAGCTCCCAGTATATATAGGACCCGGGGGACGACTTGTCCTCCGCCAGATTGTCGTCCTTGTTGTCTCGTTCCCGCACGCGTTTGCCTGACTTCTGCTCTCCTTGTACCGACCCACGCCTGTCCGCTGACCACCCTCGTAAGCCCGCCGTACTATACTTCTGATTGTTTGGACTGTCTGCCTGATCCCAGACCTTGGACCGAATAAAGGTTTCCTCTGCACTGTCTGCTTGTCTCTTGAGTCGTGCATTTGGGTCCACCCTCGAGCCCCGTCCATGACAGGGACATTTTTTTATTGCTCTTTAACTCTCCCTTAATTACCAATAATAATGCAATATTTAAATCAAAATAAGTGACGATGTTTTAGCTCAGAAACTTCTCAGGGTATTATGAACTTTGATGTGTAATCCTAAATTGGCAATAACAAATTCACAATATAATTATCATCAGAATATACAGTACCATACAATTGTTCAAGGTTTAACACCTTAAATCAGGAACGACACACAACCAGTGGATGGTAGCAGCAGATTTTATTGTACAGTTATTGTATTATGTAGTTAAAAATAGCTGTGACAGACCTGGTTAAAAAAATGTTTTTGCAAATGTTAAATTCATTTCTTCTTTCTTGCATTTGGTTTCTTTTAGGTTAGATGCACACATATTGGACATCCACCTCAATAAATTACAATGTAATGAAAACCATCTTACAATTCAATAGTAGATTTGAAAAAGTGAAAGTTATTAAGGACATTATAAATCACTATACACACATAGTGATGCATTTCACAAATCACTCATTTTATTTTCATGTAATCTGTACTCTGCATGTACTTTTATTTGTATTTATATTATTGATACTGTATTTTCACATTTTTTATGTATGCACTGACTCAGGAAAGCCTCTCCAGTTTCATTGTACAATTGTATAATGCCAATAAATGTCTTTGATTCATTCATTCACTTTTTAATTCTTTTGGTTGTAGATTACAGCCAACGGCAAATATACCATTGGTTGGGTGGGTAATTGGGGGGAATTCCATAAAACACAGTCAAAATAGTTTTTAATAGAAATAAGGTAGGAGTTGGTCCACCTCCACTCCATGTATTATCCTGAATCAGATGCGCCTGCGTGAGGTCGTTAGCTGCATAAATACACCTGTCCACCCCATACAATCAGTCACTCAAACTTGTAACATGGCCAAGAACAAAGAGCTGTCCAAAGACACCAGAGACAGAATTGTACAACTCCACACGGCTGGAAAGGGCTATGGAGAAATTTCTAAGCGGCTTGGTGAAAAAAGGTCTACTCTTTGACCAATCATTAGAAAATGGAAGAAGCTAAACATGACAGTCAATCTCAATGAGAGTGGAGCCCCATTTAAGATCTTACCTTGTAGGGGTCTCAATGATCCTTAGAGAGGTGAGGAATCAACCCAGGACTACATGACAGGACTTGGTCAATGACCTGAAAAGAGCTGGGACCACAGTTTCCAAGATGACTATTGGTAGTACAGTAAGACGTCATGGTTTGAAATCATGCATGGCACTGAATGCTCCCCTGCTTAAACGAGCACATGTCAAGACCTCTCTTAAGTTTGCCAATGACCATATGGATGATACAGAGGAATCGTGGGAGAAGGTTTTGTTGTCAGATGACACCGAAAATTAAACTTTTTGGTCAGAATTCTACTAACCATGTTTGGATGAAGACAAATAATGAGTTCCATCCCAAATACACCATCCCTACTGTGAAGGATGGGGGTGGTGGCATCATGCTTTGGGGATGTTTGCACATGGGACAGGACGACTTCACTCTATTAAGGAGAGGATGACCGCGGCCATGTATTATGAGATTTTGGGGAACAACCTCTTTCCCTCAGTCAGAGCATTGAAGATGGGTCGTGGTTGGGTCTTTCAAAATGAAAATGAGCCTAAGCACACAGCCAGAAAAACCAAGTAGTGGCTCTGTGAGAAGCACATCAAGGTTTGGTGTGGCATAGCTAGTCTTCAGACCTAAACCCAATAGAAAATCTTTGGAGGGAGTTGAAACTCTGGGTTTCGAAGTGACAGCCCAGAAACCTTTCTGCTCTAGAGAAGATCTGTGTGGAGGAGTGGGCCAAAATCCCTCCTGCAGTATGTGCAAACCTGGTGAACAACTACAGGAAACATTTGATCTCTGTAATTGTAAAAAAGGCTACTGCACCAAATATTAACATTGGTTTTGTCAGCTGTTCAAATACTTATTTGCAGCTGTATCACACAAATAAATTGTTAAAGAAAAACATACTTTGGGATTTCTGGATTTTTCTTTTTGAATTATCTCTCACACAGTGGACATGTACCTACAATGAGAATTTCAGACCCCTCCATGATTTCTAAGTGGGAGAACTTGCAATACAGCAGGGTGTTCAAATACCTATATTCTTCACTGTAGGTGAGGTGGCTGTGGAATTTTTGACCAACTTATTCAATAGAATACTACCGGGAGAGAAGATGCCAGAAGAATAGAGGAAAAGTGTGATAGTCCCCATTATTAAGAACAAACACAATGTTCAGAACTGTGTAAACTACAGAGGATTAAAGATGATGAGCCACACAACAAAGTTATGGGAAAGAGTAGTGGAGGCTAGACTCAGTACAGATGTAAGTATCTGCGAGCAACAGTATGGTTTCATGCCTAGAAAGAGTACCACAGATGGATTATTTGTCTTGAGGATGCTCATGGAAAAGTACAGAGAAGGTCAAAAGGAGCTACATTGTATCTTTGTAGACCTAGAGAAAGCCTATGACAGAGTACCAAGGTAGGAACTGTGGTATTGCATGCGCAAGTCTGGTGTGGTGGAGAAATATGTTAAAATGATACAGGACATGTATGAGGGCAGCAGAATAGCAGTAAGATGTACGGTGTGTCAGAAGAAGAAGTTAGAAGTTATGTCAGACTGGAATCCCCTTGGACCATGATGTTCGCAGATGATATGATCTGTAGTGAAAGCAGGGAGCAGGCAGAGGAACAATTAGAAAGATGGAGGTACGCACTAGAAAGGAGAGTAATGAAGATTAGCTGAAGTAAAAAAGAATATATGTGCGTGAATGAGATGGGCGGAGGAGGAGGAGTGAACCTCCAGGGAGAAGAGATAGCGAGGGTGGAAGACTTCAAATACTTGGGGGTCAACAAAATTGAGCAATGGTGAGTGTGGTAAGGAAGTGAATAAACAGGTCCAAGTGGGATGGACCTGTTGGCGGAAGGTGTCTGGTATTCTATGTGACAGGAGTATCCGGTAGGATGAAAGGCAAAGTTTATAAAACAGTGGTGAGGCCGGCCATGATGTAAGGATTAGAGACAGTGGCCCTGAAGAAACAACAGGAAGTAGAACTGGAGGTGTCAGAATTGAAGATGCTGAGGTTCAAGCTTGGTGTGAACAGGTTGGATAGGATTAGAAATGAGATCATTAGAGGGACAGCCAAAGTTGGACATTTTGGAGACAAGGTTGGAGAGAGGAAACTTCGATGGTTTGGACATGTTTCAGAAGCGTGAGAGAGTATATTGGTAGAAGGCTGCTGAGGATGGAGCTGCCAGACAAAAGAGTGAGAGGAAGACCAAAGAAATGATGGATGTTGTGAGGGAGGACATGAAGACATTGGGTGTTAGAGAGGAAGATGCAAGAGATAGGCTTAGATGGAAAAATATGACACGCTGTGGCGACTGCTAACGGGAAAAGCCGAAAAAAAAGAAGACAATAGAAAACTGCTTTTACCTAATTCTGGACTGTCTGACTCTTTCATTTTTCCTTTCAAACGTTTCTGTAATATTTCAGCTATACATCCACTATCTGGCGGCACGGTGGGGCAGGTGTTAAAGCATTTGCCTCACAGTTCTGAGGACCTGGGATTGATCCTGGCCCGCCTGTGTGGAGTTTGGATGTTCTCCCCGTGCCTGTGTAGGTTTTCTCTGGGCACACTGGTTTCCTCCCACATTCTAAAAACATGCAACATTAATTGGACACTCTATGGACATTCTAATTTGCTCCTAGGTGTGATTGTGAGTGTTTGTCTCTATGTGCCCTGCAATTGGCTGGCAACCAGTTCAGGGTGTACCCCGCCTCCTACCCGTTGACCACTCCCAGCGACCCTCATGAGTATAAGCGGCAAAGAAAATGGATGGATGGACATCCATTATCTAAGGCGCTTAGCCTCAGAATGTTTGGTGGAGTGCTGGACCCTATCCCAGCTATCTTCAGGCAGGATACATTTTTCATTGTATGGGAAATTATTTTGTCTGAAGTTCCATCATGACTAAAACCACTGTATTATTATTACAATCTTTATGTGGCATTGTGGTGGAAGGGTGGCGCAGCTGGAGAGCATTGGCCTTCCTCTTCTGAGCACTTGGGTTCAAATCCCGAGCCTGTCTGTGTTGAGTTAGCATGCTTCCCTGTGCCTGGGTGGGTTTTTTCCGGGCACTCCGGTTTCTTCCCACATCCCACAAACATGCATTAATTCACCCATCTATCCATTTTTTCAGCCGCATATCGTCACAAGGGTCGCAGTAGTGCTGGAGCCTATCCCAGTTCTCAACGGGCAGGAGGAGGCGTACACGTGTAACTGGTTGCCACCGGACAGAATTGAAACCAATGCTTTACAGCTGTCTCACCGTGCTGCCCATGCATTAGTTAAAGTCTCTAGATTACTCGTAGGTGTGATTGTGAGTGCAACTGTTGTGTGTCTCCTTGTGCCTTGTGATTGGCTGGCAACAAATTCAGGGTGTACCATGCCTCCTGCCCGATGATAGCAGGGATAGGCTCTAGCACATCTGTGACCCTTGTGAGGATAATGGATGGATTGATGTCACATTTTGTGTAAAAAATGAAAAAAAAATGCCCATTCACATTGACGGATCATTTAGAGCCCTCAGTCAACCTGCAAATCAAGTGTTTTTGGGCTGCAGGAGGAAATCAGATTGCCTGGAAAAAAAGCCACACATGCGTGGGGAGGAAATTCAAAATGAACCCAGAAATACTGAAACCTGGATCTGAACCCACCATCTCAGAACTGTGCGGCAGATGTGCTGACCAGTTGCCCACCATGCAACTGCCCATGCACTCATTGCTTTTGGACCTGAACATTGTAAAAATGATTTAGTTTTTAACATGCTTGAAACGGCAGTGCTAACTTGCAAAACAAACAAAAAAAAAAAACACATGCATACACAAAGGTACTCAAGATTTTTATTTCTTATATGACAACGCCACAACTTGGTGGGGAGAATAAATCGGTATTCTGTGTTGGTAACAATGTGTGTTGTCATGGAGGCTAAGCGATGTGTGCACCCTGAGCCTTGTTTAAATAACAAAAGCGATTCTTGGTTTTGTCAACTGTCTCTTAGGTCAAAAATCTAATTCACACTCTCTGAGCAGAAAACCAGGAGAGTGGTTGCATGAAATAACAACAAACAAAATTCAAACTATGCTTGGTATGATGTGTATAAATATATTTTCCGTTATTTAACACATTGGTGGACACCAACAGTGAGGGATGGTGTCAAGCTGAAGAAGGAGTCCTTACGAGCATTTTTGGCCTGTAGGACTCCCGAGGCAGCTGATAGGTACCGGCTGGCCAAGCAGAATGCAGCTTCGGTGGTCACTGAGGCAAAAACCTGGGTGTGGGAGGAGTTCGCTAAAGCCATGGAGAAGGACTTCAGGACGGCTTTGAGGAAATTCTGGTCCACCGTCCAGGTTCTCAGGAGGGGGAAGCAGTACACCGTCAACACTGTGTATTTTAAGGATGGGGCACTGCTGACCTCAACTTGGGATGTTTTGAGTCAGTGGGGAGAATACTTAAAAGACCTGCTCAGTTCCACCAACACATCTTCCCACGAGGAAGCTGAGTCTGGGTGCTCTCAGGCTGGCTCAGCATCTTTGCAGATGGTGTGAATCTGTTGGCGTCATCAAGCCGTGATCTCCAGCTCTCACTGGAGCGGTTCACAGCCGAGTGTGAAGTTGATGGGATGAGAATCAGCACCTCCAAATCTGAGACCTCAGTGCTCAGTCGGAAAAGGGTGGCGTGTCTTCTTTGGGTCGGGGATGAGATTGTGCCCCAAGTGGAGGAGTTCAAGTATCTTGGGGTCTTGCTCACGATTGAGGGAAGAATGGAGTGGGAGATCAACAGATGGATCGGTGCAGCGTCTGCAGTGATGCGGACTTTGCATCGGTCCATTGTGGTAAAGAGGGAGCTAAGTCAAAAGGCGAAGCTCTCAATTTACCAGTCGGTCTACATTCCTACACTCACCTATGGGCATGAGCTGTGGGTTGTGACCGAAAGAACAAGATCCTGGATACAAGCGGCCAAAATTAGTTTGCTCCGCAGGGCGTCCAGGCTCTCCCTTCGGGATAGGGTGAGAAGCTTACCATTTAGTCGGGCTCAGCGTCAACCCGCTACTCTTCCGCATTGAGAGGAGCCAGATGAGCGGGCTGGGGCATTTAATTCAGATGCCTCCCGGACGCCTCCCTGGTGAGCTATTCTTGGCATGTCCCACTGGAAAGAGACTCCGTGAACGACCCAAAACACGCTGGAGAGACTATGTCTCTTGGCTGGCTTGGGAATGCCTTGGGATCCCTCCGTAAGAGGTCGAAGAAGTTCCAGGGAAAGGGAAGTCTGGGTACCTGCTGCTCCTAATTCCCCTGTGACCCGACCTGGAAAAGCGGTAGAAAATGGATGGATGGATAAATACAATATAATGTACCCAAAATACATAGACCCATTTAAAAAAATGCAAATATCAAAGAAAAGTTTATTTATATCAAAAATTCGATTCAAAGTTGAACTTTCATAGATTATAGTCAAGGCCCACAGTTTGAACAATTTCAAAATTGTTTTAATTTTACATAATTTTGACTTGCAACTATTAAAACCTACGAAATCAGGATTTCAAAAAATATTACACTGAAGAAAGAAATTACCATTGCTCAATTTTCGTCAGAAAAAATAAATTCCGGTTACATTAAATCAATCAAAATATGACACTTTCAAAACAATGTTGATTTTCAATATGTGGTTTCAATATTTGGAATCCTTTTCCTTTAATCACTGCCTTGATGCATCGTGGCATTCAGGCATGACCTCATTATGGAAGATTTCTTTTTGGGAGGAAGTCTGTTGCCGCTAATTTTCTTCGTAATAATACCCTTTAGATTCTCAATCGGGTTTAGATCTAGCGAGTTGGCTAGACAGTCAAGGACTGTGATTGCATGGCCATCAAACCAGGTTTTTGTGCTTCTGGCATTATGGACGGGGGCCAGGTCCTGCTGGAAGATGAAATGTGCTTCTCCATACAGATCCTCAGCAGAAGGAATGATGAAGTCCTCTAAAATATTCTCGTAGACTGTTGCATTGACCTTGGATTCAAGAAAGTATTGTTGACTAACATGGACATAAAACCCAAAATCTTGCCTGACTGGATATTTCACATTGGGCTCAAACAGCTTGGGTTCTGAATGAATGGCCCACTTTTCTTTAATTGGAAAAGAGGATCTTGGATGACTGGTAAACAGTTCAGTCCCTCTTCTCCTTGGCCCAGTTGAGCCGTTTCCTATGTTGGATCAAGCTGAGAAGTGGCTTGCCCCAAAGAACCTAACAGTTGTACCCCATCTCTCGGACGTGTCTGCGTCTGTTGTGGTTTATGAAGCTGTGATTTCTGCCTCTTTCCACTCATTCTGGATCTCTGTTAGATTCTTGAATCTTTTACTGTTTCATACACTCTAAATTGCCCCTAGTTGTGATAGTGAGTGCGCCTGTTTGTCTCTATGTGCCCTGCGATTGGCTGGCAACCAGTTCAGGGTGTACCCCGCCTCCTGCCCGTTGACAGCTGGGAAAGGCTCCAGCAGTCCCTCCGACCCTCGTGAGGATAAGCGACTAAGAAAATGAATGGATATATATATATATATACATATATATATATATATATATATATATATATATATATATACATATATACAGCCCAAAATTTGGGTTGATTTCTTCACAGTATTCTCCATACAGCTGTTCTCTGTATCGCTTATCCTCACAAGTGAGCTGGAGCAGTCACGGTATTAACATTTTTTGAATTCCTGATTGTGCGTGTTTTATGAGGTGGAAAAACTCAATGGAAAAGTAAACAAAGGGATACTTGAAATTGTTTAAATTGTGGGCCCTGGATCTATAATCTATGCAAGGTTGACTTTTTTGATTGAATTCATGAAATAAAATAACTTTTTCATGATATTCACATTTTTTGGAAAGGGTCTGTAGTTGTGCCTTTTGGGTCTCCCTTGACAGATTCCCACTGCGAACATTAGAATATTTTTGCAACAGTGCATGCTAATGTAGATTTCAGATGTGCCTTCAAATACATTCACAGATTATGTCTCTAACACAAATGTTATCAATTTGCCTGTCAGAAGCTCCCAAAGACAAGACATCAACATTTGGTTTCTCCCATAATGTAAATTTTGGACTTTGAAGAAAGAAAAGTAAAATCCTTCCCTTATTTTTCTGGTATTTAACAAATTAAAATAATTTGTATCCTACTTGACCTAAAACAGCAAACATTTAGTCAGATTTTGTCAGATTGAGAAAAAAGTATATCTTTTTTACATGCAGGTGTATTTCAATCAGTTATACTAGGGCAGAAAAGTATTTCAGTACGCTTTCATGTTATAGATTTAGTGAAAATTGTGGAAATATTTCTGAGTGGGCAAATTCCTGCGTCCTTTCTCCATTTAAAATCCTCTTCATGGATTCTTGGTTGTTTGTGATGTGATTTCTGGTTTTCCGAGATGTTGAATTTTGGGGGCTCGTGTGCTATAAACTGTAATCATCCAAATTATACACATGCAGGATATTAACAACAGCAACATCAATGCAATAATTCTCTCCGAGTGTGTGGAGTGGCTTTCTATAATTTGTTTGAGTTTTAAATTGAAGTGCCTGACTAAATTAAGCTTCTAGCACGACTGTATCTAGGGGTACCGTGTGTACTATGAGTAGCAGTGCAAGATTTGAGCGCCACTATATGGTCAGAAGCTTCACCTCCCTCCTCAGCCCTCTCACTCCACCTTCTGACCATCTGTGCGCCAGCAGCGTCACACACGACGCATACACAAGCGCCTAAAAAAAAATCAAGGTAAACCCAAATCTGCATGCCAAAACTCTCGCAGAGTCATGTCATCGTTTGTTCTGCATCGTCATCCCTCGTCACACAATTCATACAAATCAATGTTGTGTCCGTGCAGCAGCGGCGTTTCCATGTGCGAGCCGCAGCCAGGGGCTACCACACCAGTCTACGACGCTGCGTTGACGCATTCATATACGGCATCTGCACGGCGTGCAGCCTTTTCTTCTGCCGTTTGAATGGATGCGAATGCTCGCTGCCGCCAACAAATGCTAAACAAGCATATATGGACGCAACACACAAACATCTCATTGCATGTTCACAAAAGAAGGAACGACGCCGGCAGTCATTCAGCCACAGAGCACCTGTACGCCACACCACAAAGTGCTCTGGGGTATAATAATCATTTTAGTTTAGCTTTTTTTTTCCCTACAGTTCCCCCCAATATGGACAACTCGCCTAATTGGTTTGGCGTTGGAATCAGCATACAGCAAATAGGACAAGCGTCCCCGACAAGGTCCGTGGGAGCACGTGTCACGTCGCTTCGCGTCATGCGTGTAGTAAGCGTTTGTATTTTAACTTGCAGCTGCCCTTTCAGTTGATAGGAGAGTTGTAAAAGGAGGGGCTTGGTAGTCGTTGACCCGGCTGTGGTCGAAAGAGGGCAAGGGAGTCAAGATGATGCAACTTTTAACACATATTGACGGAAATATACTCTATGATGTGACTCGTATAGGTCAAATGGAGGAATCGTCATGACAGTAAGATAACACTTTTTGCACTTTTCCGTTCTGGCTTACTATGAAATGAGTGATTACTTCGTAAATTGCCCTGGTTTTGTGTTTTTTATTGCGTCATTATATACATGTAAAATGTATATATATATATATATATATATATATATATATATATATATAAAATATTATTTTTTTCCCCCAAAGAAGTAGCAGTCATATTTTCTGCCCCACATTGAGTGGAATAGATGATACGCGCCACTGTGTGTGCGTGTGTGTCTGCGTGTGTGTGTATCAAGTGTCAACAGGTGTCATGCATCAGTGTTTCTGTGTGGGTACCCGACACGGTGAACAAAATTATTTGACCGGATGAACACATGCTGCTCATGTAGATTTGGTGGAAAGGTTGTCATAAATGTGCAAAACTGATATTTGAGGACCTCAAGTGTAATGTCATATTAAGTCATGTTGCTATTACTTTTAACCTCCCTTAAACGACTGCATCAAAATTAAACAATGACATTAATAACCGTCATGTTATGTAGAAATGTGGTTTTTCCTCAAAAGAAAGAAATGTATGTATGTCATTTGGTTTGGGATTAATCTACTTCCTGCATATTTTATTCACTTTTCCCTGAGAGATGTATCGTAAAATGGATTCAATGTAAAAAAAAAAAACTAAACAAAAAAGATTTCATAGATGGAGAAGAAAAATTAAAAATGTCAAAACAAAACAAACCTTTGCCTGCTTATTCTAAAATTCTAACTTGTAGGAAAAAGTGAAAGTAGTGTATTAATTATATTGTTTTTCTCCATCTTTCCTGCTACAGTAACTGCAAATTCTTATTAAAAATTAATGAGGGGTGAAAATCTCTCACCCAACGTGATTGAATTCAACAGCTACTTGTACTAATTATTGATGCATCTTCATGCTTTTGAATCAATGCATACAAAATTATTTTTTCCTGACATTTGACTCGAGCAGCAGTGTTTGTAATGACCCATATTTCCAGGATAATGAAACAATATAAAGAGATCCATTTACTTCTATTATATTCCATAAAAGCAAAAAGAAAGTACGTATAAATACTGAACAATAGATACTTTTTATGTGACGTCATGAGTCATTTGACTTTTGTTTACCACGCCCGCTGGACGGCAAAACTACAATACAACTTGCATGTTTTAGGGATGTTTTTGTGAATATTGGCTTGCTTACAAGCATCTTAATGGCCTTTTCATCATGGTATTTCATTGTGTGCCTTATGGTTGTAAGAACAGACAGAAAAAGGATTCTGACACTTCAGTCATTGTTTACCTTTTGCTGGGCATTCAGCTAATTTACTGTGGTATCCTCCACACGTGTTTCATATCTTTGCGGAGGTCTTTGGGCTGTCATTATGCCTACCAACATCTGCAGTGAAACTTTGCTTTCCAGGTTTGCTGTGAATAACGTGAACCTCATGGCTGCCGCTAGCCATAGCCTTTAGCTGCACTTTTGCTAACTCGTGGGAGCGGGCTATGCCGATCGCATGTTTCGAGCGTGAGCGCCGGTCCCTGGCTGAGTAACTTTTCGTGCACACTCAGTGACCTGTTACCAAAAACTATGCGGTCTCTGACCATCTCTTTGCTGTTTGTATAGTTACAGTCTTTAAGCAACAACTTGAGTTTTGTCACAAAGTCCTCCAATGGATCACAATTACCTTGCGCGTTCTCATGAAACTTATGTCTAGCAAATACATGTATGGGGTTTGCTTTTGGAGTGAGGTAATCAGAGAATTTTTCCCAATAAGTTTTTAGAAACTTATCTTATCTTATCTACATTGTGTCTTTGTGGATCTAGAGAAAGCCTATGACAGAGTACCAAGAGAGGAACTGTGGTACTGCATGCGTAAGTCTGGTGTGGCAGAGAAGTATGTTAAAATAGTACAGGACATGTATGATGGCAGCAGAACAATGGTGAGGTGTGCCTTAGGTGTGACAGAGGAATTTAAGGTGGAGGTGGGACTGCATCAGGGATCAGCTTCCTGTTTGCAGTGGTAATGGATAGGCTGACAGATGAGGTTAGACTGGAATCCCCTTGGACCATGATGTTCGCAGATGATATTGTCATATGCAGTGAAAGCAGGGAGCACGCAGAGGAACAATTGGAAAGATGGAGACATGCACTGGAAAGGAGAGGAATGAAGATTAGCCGAAGTAAAACAGAATATATGTGCGTGAATGAGAAAAGTAGAGGGGGAAAAGTGAGGCTACAGGGAGAAGAGATAGCGAGGGTGGACGACTTCAAATACTTGGGGTCAACAATACAGAGCAATGGAGAGTGTGGTCAGGAAGTGAAGAAACAGGTCCAAGCAGGTTGGAACAGCTGGCGAAAGGTGTCTGGTGTGTTATGTGACAGAAGAGTGTCTGCTAGGATGAAGGGCAAAGTTTATAAAACAGTGGTGAGGCTGGCCATGATGTACAGATTTGAGACGGTGGCACTGAAGAAACATCAGGAAGCAGAACTGGAGGTGGCAGAAATGAAGATGTTGAGGTTCTCGCTCGGAGTGAGCAGGTTGGATAGGATTAGAAATGAGCTCATTAGAGGGACAGCCAAAGCTGGATGTTTTGGAGACAAGATTCGAGAGAGCAGACTTCGATGGTTTGGACATGTTCAGAGGCGAGAGAGTGAGTATATTGGTAGAAGGATGCTGAGGATGGAGCTCCCAGGCAAAAGAGCGAGAGGAAGACCAAAGAGAAGGTTTATGGATGTGGTGAGGGAAGACATGAGGGCAGTTGGGGTTAGAGAGGAAGATGCAGGAGATAGGCTAAGATGGCAAAAGATGACACGCTGTGGCGACCCCTAACGGGACAAGCCGAAAGGAAAAGAAGAAGAAGAAGAAGAATCTTCGTCTCCTGTCAGTGTTCACGTAGTGCTGAAATCCCATCCTTTATAGCCGATCAAAAGCAAAAGGAAACGGCACTTTTCCTCTTCAACTCTGTTTTTAAGCAGTCTCGTGAACATGAGTTCGGCGTGTTGCTTGAATCTCCGCCACGCTTCTGGTAAATTGGATGAGTTGGAACACCGAACGCCTCGTTGTCATCTTGGTTCGTTTTTTTCTTTCCTGTGAGTCCGAAGTTATACTTCCGTCGCTCTGACACCATGTTATGATCTTGCCATCGTGTTGTTGAATAACATAGATGTGAGTCCAACTGTACTTTTTAACGTGGGTGATATTTATTTCGTTGCCCCCAACAACCTCATTTCCTTATCGTCCTGTCTCGATGCGCCCCGCTGACATTGACACAATGCTTTCGGGTTTCACATGTGGCTTCTTTCGTTCTTCTTTCTTTATTCCTCACGCCAGCATAAGTGCCTCAAGCACTTGTGGTTACAGTGTTCGTTTGTCAAAGGACTTTCAAGATAAGAGAGCAAACGATAATCGTAGCCAAAACATTACAGTATACATTTATTGCTTCCTAGCCATGATATGTAGACGCGATCTTGCGGTCCCAAACAAACAAACAGATGGTTGGCGTGACGCCAGTGAAAAGTATCTATTAGTTCTTATCATCTAACAGTATGGTTTCATGTCTAGAAAGAGTACCAGAGATGCATTATTTGCCTGAGGATGCTCATGGAAAAGAACAGAGAAGGTCAGAAGGAGCTACATTGTATCTTTGTAGACCTAGAGAAAGCCTAGGGCAGAGTACCATGAGAGGAACTGTGGTACTGCATGCACAAGTCTGATCCTATATAGAATAGTACAGGACATGTATGAGGGCAGCAGAACAGCGGTGAGATGTGCCGTTGGTGTGTCAGAAGAATTTAAGGTGGAGGTGGGACTGCATCAGGGATCCGCGCTGAGCCCCTTCCCGTTTGTGGTAGTAATGGATAGGCTGACAGACGAGGTTAGACTGGATTCTCCTTGGGCCATGATGTTCGCAGATGATATT
The DNA here is from genome assembly GCF_019802595.1 of Syngnathoides biaculeatus. Classification (NCBI taxonomy): domain Eukaryota; kingdom Metazoa; phylum Chordata; class Actinopteri; order Syngnathiformes; family Syngnathidae; genus Syngnathoides; species Syngnathoides biaculeatus. The sequence continues at coordinate 20,161,701 of NC_084652.1, read as the reverse complement.
GTGATCTGCAGTGAAAGTAGGGAACAGACAGAGGAACAATTAGAAGGATGGAGGTATGCACTGGAAAGGAGAGGAATGAAGATTAGCCGACGCAAAACAGAATATGTAGAGAGGAGGATGCACGAGATAGGGTTAGATGGAAAAAGATGACACACTGTGGCGACTCCTAACGGGACAAGCCGAAAAAAAAAAAGATCCATGTTACATTTATTGGCCACAAACTAGACAGTGGTTTTAGTGATAAATGCTATAATAATTAATTCTAATGAGGCTCAATTACAAAGAGATTGTTCACTGCTTCTCATGCATGTTTGTGAAACAGAAATCTGAGGCGCTTCGGGATTTTAGGTCACTGATGTCTGAGGTGGCTGCATTCCTCAGATCCAGAGTCACATAGACTTGAAAGTCAAGTAACATCCATTCATCCATTTTCTGAGCCGCTTATCCTCACTTGGGTGGTGTGCGTGTTGGAGCCCATCTCAGCTATCTCCAGGCAAGAGGCAGAGATACTGTTGGCTTGAAGTGGTTGCCAGCCAATCGCAGGGCACATATAAATGAACAACCATTCACACTCACATTCACACCTACGGGCAATTTAGTCTTCATTTAACTTACCATGCATGTTTTTAGAACGTGGGAGGAAACTGGAGTGCCAGGGAAAAAAAACATCACAGGCACAGGGAGAACGATTTGAAACCCAGCCAGATGTGCTAACCAGTCATCCACCATGCCGCAAAAAAAAAAAAGTCACATTAAATGTCGTATTTTCTAGGTTAACATTTCTGGGTTGTTCATCAAATGCTGCAGACAGACTTAATTCTTAATTTGGAATTAATGGTAACTTAACAATTAAATGTTAAGGTTTTAGTTTAAATTGTAAGAACAATTGTGTTAGCATCATTATCATTGATTTAAAAGGGATTTTCAAGATCTAAAATCCCAATGTAATTTCATTGCTGAAAATGAGTAATTTGAAGACAACATTAATCCGCCTATACACAATTTGAACAACTTTATACAATTTTATACATGATATTTAGAGGTAATATGGCTTTTCTCTCATGGTCTCATTGGGGACCTCGTCTAACCCCTGTACTGAGAGGAAAAGTGTACTTGGATTACATTATGTTAAGTAACGAGTATCGGTCTCGGAGATCTAGGTGTATCAACTCGGTTGCTGAACTGGGTGGTGGTCAAATGAGGGTATGTCAGAAGAAGTTGCACATGCATGAATGGTAGTAGATAAGCACAATCCTAAACCAGATGCACTCCCACCCCCACAAAATCATGATTCACGCAGAAGCTTGCTTGTTTCCTTTTTTCATGAAGGACTCAGGCAGTTGCACACATGTCGAAAGGAAGAAATTCTTGAGAAAAATAGATACGGGGTGAAAAAAAGGTTTGTTTCAAAAGGACTCATTTTTATAAACGTTACTCTCCTTGTCTCTGGAACAAATACAGAGCATCCATGATGAAGTTAGGCTTTTTAGATGTGTTGCCCCCACATTAATGACTCAACCAAGTAATTTTCCACAAGTTTTTCTTTTACATTTACAATCATTATTGCAATAGTGCTATCAACCATGGTGTTTGGTTCAGTATAAGATTCAATAAGGTGCCTTATCCTACATGGAGTTGTTAAGCAATGGATAAAAGTCACTTAATTTTGTCACAAAGTATTGTCAATCTTAACCTGTAATATTTGACTCTTACTGTCTGTATTTTGTATGTGTTTTAGTGCGTGTGTGTGTCTGTCTGTGTCATACGACAGTTGGTCATTTTTAATATCTAGGAATCACTAAAATGTAAAAAATTAATTGAAACTTTTCTAAATAATAAATAAAGGGAATGGAGGTATATTTGACACAAGTAGTTTAAAACTCAACCACCTGCAGTTGTAGCTGAGACTCATATGCTTGAATCGGAATATACTGTGTTCCTGGTAAATGGCTGCACCCCGGTTCCCTGCAAAGCTGGAAATTGGACAATAGCTAACAGACTTAGCACATTCAAATGTGCACCACAAGCTTTTTCCTGTTTGTCACAGTCTGCACACTTGCCCAAACGAGGTAAGTCTTTTTTTCATGTGTGGAGTCGGCGCAATAGCTGGCCTGATGCAGGTACATGTGGTTCAGCCAGCTTTTGAAAAGGACCTTACTCAATATTTTCTGAGTGGAAAGAATTTGTTGATGAAAAGGGTCATCGCAGAGAGATGCTGCCCATAGCTTTATTTGCACATTTCTCAAAGAGGTTTCAAATTTATGTTTGTGGTCTGTGTTTGGGCACTTGTGTTTCATGGCATGTTAAGCTTTTAAACTGCATCTGCCACTGAGGTGTTTTTTAGTTTGAGAAATGCTTCTGGTCTTACATTTTTTACGTCGAAAAGTGTTTTGTGGAGTTTGTAATAAGTGAATGATTGTAATCCGTGGCAGACTGTTTTTAAGTCATTAGCGCCAAGATGTTTTTTTTTTTTTTTTTATCAATTTTGATGCATAATCCCTCTTTCAAATGTTTATTTCTGTAGTCAGATGGTTTCTAGTGTGATTGTAGAGGGCCCTATCCCCACTACGAACTGCGACCTCTTTAGCCTGGTGGAGTTGCTCAAGTCTGGCTGTAAACCACGGCTTGTTGTTATTAAATGCGTGAAAAGTTTTTGTTGGTACACACACCTCCTCAGAAGAAACTGACATACACAGTAACAATATCTATGAATTCATTAAGGCTGCTTGTTGAACTTTCAAAGACATTTCAGTCTGTGCAGTCAAAGGAACTTTGAAGTTTTCATTTTGCCTCGTTGGTTCAGTTTTTAACTGATTTTACCAAAGGGATCGTGGATTCAAATACTTGCCTGTATGCAGATATTAAGTAGTGTAGGGATTTGCGAGTTTGGACCCTATGCGTGTTCACGAATCAAGGAAGATATGACCAATGATCAGAAAAAGTTAACAGCAAATGGATTTATTACAAAAGAATGTGCAGTACAGACATCCGGGTCTTATCTAGGTATCTGCCGCACACGAGACGTGTGTCTTCTGGCAGGATAGCCAAAGAAGAAGACAAAAGCTGCCCAGTAAGGAAGGGACTGCTGGAGCATTCATACAGACAAGTGTAGGGTTTATGGGTATAATAATATGTCTATGGTGATATGGTAAGGTATAGTAAAAAAATGTAATTTATTTGGAAAGTAAGCGTTTGTGTTCACTTCCAGGTTAGTCCTGTTTATGCTTTAACTTTAAAATCAAAATGATTTTGTCTCATAAATGGGCCACCTGTCACTTTTTATGTTTAAAATTTATGAACATTTATTTAGCAGTCTCATAATCTAAAATTTGGTACATTTTATTAAATATGAGTTCTAGTTTAAAAAGACTTACTTAAAATCAAAACACAAAAAAGACTGGATTTTTTTTTGTATTTAATAAACCCTGGTGAAAGAAAGTATGCATCCAAAAAGACATATAGTACATTGTGTGTTGGACTAAAGTTGTGGGGGCCTAATGCATCCAGTCCAAATGAGAGAAAGAGAGAGAGAGAGGCAAGAAAAAGTTGGGATTTTTTCTGAAGTTAGTAAATTCCCTGAAATCAAGAGGCACTAATATAGTACAGTCTGGATGTATACAGACTTCCATGTGGGGAAAAAAACAAAACCAAATACAGTATTGTATACGTGTGTGTTAGTATATACAGTGATGAGATTGCATTATTGCACAGATATCAAAATATCTAATTTGGAAATATAATTGCTTTAATTTTATTTCAATACTACATTCAATAAATAGATTTCAGCAGTCATGTTGGAAGAGTGACTAGAGCTGCTGCCTCATGGGCAGACTATCCCTTTTTTGATAACACCATGGATTTTTATAGGGCCCTTTTCTCAATGCCTGTGTTCCTTGCGATTAGCTAGCAACCAGTTCAGGGTGGAACCTACTTGAAAATAGCTGGGATAGGTTCCAGCATGCCCACTATCCTAGTGAGGTTAAGTGGTACAGCCTTGTGTCATGTTGAGATTCTATGATTATTCATCACCGTAGATGAGACTGTCAGTGTACCATCATTAAAGGGCTACTGTGATGAAATGGATGAGTTTTAGTATATTGTTAATGAAAAACTGGCAGCCAATATGGCGACCACTTGGATGTCGTAGAATGACACTTCTGCAACTTTGCGCATGGATGACGCGCTCTCCGCTCACATTTATTTTTTCGTAAAGGCATTGAAGTGAATAATGTTATAAGTATTTTTCATTACTATATCTATTTTAGAATGTTCATAGGGACGACACTTGGGGTTTAAGAAGGATGTTTTCATTCAAGGAGTTGTACCAAAGAAAAAAGCGATTTGAGTTCCCCTCCCTCTTGAGGTAGCAGACACGAGCGAGGCTGGATTTGAACACAGGCCATCAGAACTGTGAAGCAGAAGTGCTGACCAGTCCTTCACTGTGCCACCCCTTTGGCAAAATATGACTTTAAACTCCTGGCACTCCGGTTTCTTCCCACATCCCAAAATCATGCATTAATTGGACACTCTAAATTGCTTTAGGTGTGATTGTGACTGCTACTGTTGTCTGTCTCCATGTGCCCTGCGATTGCTTGGCAACCAGTCCAGGGTGTACCCCCTCTCCTGCCTGATGATAGCTGGGAGAGGCTCCGGCACGGCCGCGACCCTTGTGAGAACAAGCAGCTCAGAAATAAATTGATGCATGGTCTTGATGCAGTCAGAAGTCTTGAGTAGAGGATGTGTGCGGAATGACTTTATTCAGCAGTGCGCTTCAATGACCTACTTGGACCGTATTTTAATACTTTATAAGGAATGAAAAAAATAATGCTGCTTCCTGCAAATGGAAAACACTGCAGCATTTTAAATGCAGCCATATATTTCCTAAAACTTTTGTGATAAAATTCTGAGGCAATATTGCCACCCCTTAAATGTAGTATTTCTGCTGTTCATGAAATGAAAGCATCACATAGGTGTTGTACCCCTTCATATAATTGACTTCACTTCTAAATAGCTCAAAATGATCGGTCAGTAATTTGGATACATCATTGTGATATAAAATTACACAGTGAAAGGATATGTAGCCATTATTGATTTTACCTTTAAGAGGAATCCAATGCAATGGTGGGAAAGGAATTAATGAAATACCAAAAGTTCATCATCCACCAGAAAGCCACCCATTATAACCCTAACCCTGCGATAGGCTGGCAACCAGTTCAGGGTGAACTCTGCCTCCTGCCCGATGACAGCTGGGATAAGCTCCAGCACTCCTGTGACTCTGGTTAGGAAAAGCAGCTAAGAAAATGGATGAATGTGTTTGTGCAACAACTATCACACACATCATGCCACTTTCGTTATGATCAATCAAATGAGTTAAGTGGAGTATAATTAGGGACTTCAAGACCTCCTCTGCTGCCCTCAACACTATCAAAAACATGAAACTACATTTACAACTTACATTACATTTTATTTATTTATTTATTTCCAACAGTCTTTTGTCTTTATATTATAATGTGTCTGCCTAGCTACTAGTCGTGTGTGGGTTATTTTAGGTATTTTTCAGCTTCAATTTGTTGCCATGTCAATATAATTTGCACAAACCCTTTAATGCCCTAAATGCTGGTCCATGCCATGCATACACAATGGTAACAGCTGTTTCTTTTTCAAACCAATCACATTTGAGATTTAATGAACAAAGCGAGATAGTGATACTGGAGTTTTTTTGTTCTCTGATTGGCGATTACAGCAAAAGCTGGAAAGTCAAGCAAATTGCACATAATAACACATGAAATAACTGATGTAACATGAGACAAATCATGCGATAGTCTACTAAATATATGACTAATAATGATTGGACCAGAAGCATGTGAGTGAGTCTCCTAATATGGTACAAGGCAGAAAAATAGTTGGTTCTGTGAGCAAGAATTAATGACTCAATTGCCAGAGGGGAAAAAACTGTTCGAATGCCTGCTAGTTTTAACTTTCATTGATCTGTCGCGGTTTCATGACGGAAGGAGCTGGAAGAGCTAGTGGCAAGTATGTGGAGTATTTGAAAGGATCCTGCCTGCTCTGGATCTAGTTCGTGTTGCATGCAAGTTTCCAATAGTGGATAGCTTGGTGCCGACAATCCGTTCAGCAGTTTTGATTGTCCGTTGCAGTCGGAGTTTGTCCTTTTTTGTGACGGCCCCAAACCAGACTGTGATGGAGGTACACAGTACTGATTGGATGACTGGTGTGTAGAACTGTCTCAGCAGCTCTTGTGACAGGCGGTGCTTCCTCAGAAGCCGCAAGAAGAATCCTTTGCTGGGCCTTTTTTTTAGGATGGAGTTAATGTTCATCTCCCACTTGAGGTCCTGTGAAACTGTAATTCCCAAGAACTTGAAGATCTCAACGGTTGACACAAGACAGTTGGACAGTGTCAGGGACAGCTGTGGTGAAGGATGCCTCCTGAAGTCCACAATAATCTCTACAGTCTTTAGAGTGTTTAATGCCAGGTTGTGTTGACCACACCAACACTCCAGTCTCGCAACTTCTCCGTCGATACCCAGACTTGTCGCTGTCTTTGATGAGGCCGATGACCGATGACCATGGTGTTATCTGTGAACTCAGGAATTTGACAGTCGGATGACACAAGGTGCAGTCGTTCGTGTAAAGCGAGAAGAGCAGAGGGGTGCAAGCTTGGGGTGCCCCGGTGCTGATTGTGTGCATGGATGAGATGGTGTCCCCCAGCCTCACCTGCTGTGTCCTGCCCATCAGGAAGTTGTAGATTCACTGTGAGATGGAAGGGCAGACGCTGACCTGGAGAAAATTGGAGGAGAGGTGTTCAGGGAGGCGGCACGGTGGATCAGCTGGTAGAGCGTTGGCCTCACAGTTCTGAGGTCCCGGGTTCAGTCCCGGTCCCACCTGTGTGGAGTTTGTATGTTCTCCCCGTGCCTGCAACATTAATTGGACACTCTAAATTGTCCCTAGGTGTGATTGTGAGAGTGACTGTTGTTTGTCTCTATGTGCCCTGCAATTGGCTGGCAAACAGTTCATGGTGCACTCCGCCTACGTTGATGGGTGGGATGGGCTCAAGCACTCCCCGTGACCCTCGTGATTATAAACGGTGAAGAGGATGGATGGATGGTGTTCAGGGATGATGGTGTTAAATGCAGAGCTGAAGTCCATGAACAGGATCCTCGCATAGGTACCTCGCTGTCAAGATGTTCAAGGATGAAGTGCAGACCCATATTGACAGCATCATCCGCAGACCTGTTAGCTCGATAAGCAAACTGCAGGTGGCCCAGTGGGAGACCTCTGACGCTTTTGAGGTGGTCCAGGACAAGGTGTTCAAAGGACTTCATGACCACAGATGTCAAGGCAACAGGCCTGTAGTCATTAAGACTGCTGGTTCATTGGGGACTGGTGTAATGGTGGAGCATTTGAAGTAGGTCGGTACTTCACACAGTTGTACAGACCTGTTGAAGATCTTTGTGAAGACAGGAGCAAGCTGGTCTTGCGCAGAGTTCGAGGCGGGATGGGGACACAAAGTCTGGGCCCGGCGCTTTGTTGATCTTTTGATGTTTCAAGATCTGTCTCACGCTGCTTTCATGGATGTCAAATGGTGGTGTGGAAGATGGTGCGGCTTGGGGTCCGACTTGGTGGGTACGCGGTGTGGAAGTGTCCATTTCAAATCTGCAGTAAAAGCTGTTTAGGTTGTCAGCCAGCCTGCTCTTTGTTTTCTACTGGGGGAGAACGTTGCTTGTATTGAGCGATTGTAATCTATGCCAAACTGATTTGGAGTCATGAGCACCAAGATGTTTTTCCAGTTTAACTGTATTGTCCCACTTTGCAATGTTAATTTCTTTAGTCAGCTGGTTTCTAGTGCGATTGCAGAGGGCATGTCCCGACTACAATATACAATCTCTTTAGCTTGGCGGAGTTGCTGAGTCTGGCTGAAAACCACCTTGTTGTTATTGAATGTGCTAAACGTTTTTGTTGGTAAACACACCTTCTCACAGAAACTGACATATGTTCTAACAATATCCGCGCAAGCTGCGCGCCAAATTTTTAAAGACACTCCAGTCTATGCAGTCAAAACAGCTTTGAAGTTCTAATTTTGCCTAGTTGGTCTACTTTTTAACTGATTTTACGAAAGGCTTCACACATTTAAGTGCTTGCCTGTTTGTAGGTATTATAGGAAGACTCTCCACAGAATTCATATCTACAATAAACCCTCCAATCTGAAGTAATATTATTATTACATATATTTTGTACAGTAATTGAAAACAAAGTTCAAAATAAAGAATATATTTGAAATCCAACCAAATTCTGGATATTTAGCTTTCAGAGCCAAACCGAAAGAAACATCCTTGACCCCCGTCCCTGACATCGCCAGTGCTTAGCATTACAGACCATTTCTTCTAGCTAAGCCAAGATGCCGACTTTTTCTGCACCAAAACTCAGAAAATGCATCCAAATTTGTCCTTCTTTAACCTCCCGTGGGGTCAACCTGACAGGATAAAGCCTGTGGCTGTCACAGTTGAGGCCCATTCATCAGCGGGGAAATGTGCACACATCTAATCATTACTGGTTATTAGCCGCTAAATTATAGCCTCTCGTGGTACGGTAAAGCAACAACATATGGTGGCGCAGCTGTTCAATCCCGGACCTCGTGTGTGGAGTTTGCATGTTCTCCTCGTGTCTGTGTATGTAAACTTGCCTTCTGCCCCTTGACATCTGGGATAGGCTCCAGCACACCTTCGACCATCAAGTGGCCAAGAAAATGGATGGACGGATATATACGTCTAGCCCTTCCCGGTTACTATTTATGGCAATCCGCGCGTGCAACAACAACCCCCCCCCCCACCCCTGCCGCTGGTGGATCGTGAGAAGCTTTGCTGCTTGAAAAGTACAACTTGGTGTTAAAAAAAAAAAAACTATGGCCACCTGCTATATATTCTCTACATCTAAACCAACTCCTCAGAAAGGCATCAAATCTCCGCGGTCAATTTCATGGGACTGTTATTATTCGTCGTCAGCGCCACGTCCCTCCCAACAGGTCGAATTCCCCTTGTGTGTGTTCTGGCTCAAAGGCTTGAACATTGTACATTATTTTTTTGTTTGCTCAATGGTTGGTATAGTAATAACACGGAGCATCAACTCGCTTTGCTAGCTCTCAGAACACAACACTTCCTGGTTACTATTTACAGCGATCCGGCGAGCATTTAGCAATGCTACATTCATGCTGGATTGAGGTGGAATGTAAACACTGACTAGAATGAAAGATGTGAACTCACGTGGTGAATAAAATTAGAATTACAGCTCAAAAAGAACGACTCTAAAAGCGGGCTACAATATACGCTGAGCTGTGTAATGTCCGTGCACCATTTTTTGTTGATATAAAAGTATATTCCACGACCTTTCGATTTCCTTGTTAGCTCAGCAACACGGTCTACACGTGATGGCGGCGTTGGGGACGCATCCATAAAGCCAAGTCTCAGTGAAGCAGCAGAACGTCCAAAGTATTTGCAGGTCTTAATGAGAAGCTGAAATTCATCCATTTTGTTGGCACTCTCTAGCCAAGAGTGTAGGTTAACAAGTTGGATCGTTGGAAGCATTAGTCGGTGTCCTCTCTTTCGCAGGCGAACTTGTGTACTGGCTCGCGTCCATCTTCGTCGCGAGGCTTTGAAGAGTGCGTCGACGAGCAACTCCGGAAAAAGATTCAGCAAATTGGTGAGGGGCCTCGAAAAAAAGTCCAGAGAAGACTCTCTGATGGTTAGCAAGGTACTTGAGTCCCGAGATGCCCGAAAAACACTCAAACATAAACGGTACCAGGGAAAATGTGCTGAAGGCTGCCACACTGGTAGGCGCCATCTCTTGCAGTATGGGCTACATCCTCAACTCCTTTGGCCTCTAACCCTTTATGAGATCCTGCTCTCAAAGGTGGAAAGCTGGAGGGACTGGTCACCTCGTTTGTGAAGAAGTGGCTTGGCCTTCCCAGGTTCCCCAGCAACATTGGACTCTACAGCAACAGGATGCTACAACTGCCCATTTCCAGTTTAGCAGACGAGTACAAGTGCGTCAAAGCCAGACTGGTAATGATGCTAGTAGATTCCACCGATCCGCTTCCAGCCCAGACTGCCCCGATCCTGGCCACTTTGTGGAAGTGGACTCCACTGGCTGCAATTGAACAGGCAAAGGGAGCACTTAGGGACAAGGACATTCAGACCTACGTAAAATTTAGTCTTCAACTGACCTACCATGGATGTTTTTGGGATGTGGGAGGAAACCAGAGAACCTGGAAAAAGCCTACACAGGCATGAGGAGAACATGTAAACTCCAGACAGGTGAGGCTGGGATTTGAACCCCGGTCCTCAGAACTTTTAGGGAGATGTTCTAACCAGTCATCCACCATTCCGTCACAAACAAAATTAACATTTATCTTTAATCTGTCAAACCTGATGTAACTGCTGCCACTTGGGCTGAGACATTACAAAGCCCGTTCCCTTTTAATTGTTGAAATAAAGGGAATCTTGTGTTGCATTATTCATTAACACTGCACTACACTACAGTAGAACAAACATAAAATTATAAAATGATTCATCATAATGTGAAACACAGGAGATGCCCATGGGCTAATAAATACATGGACAATAACTGGGCAAATATTGACAAACAAATATTTGGATTCACAGCTTTTGTTATATCAAGAGTGTTCTCAAGGGTATTGTGCGTCTTGAGTTAAAAAGCATACAAGCAAAATGAGAATATGCAAACTCCATACGATGTGCTCCAACAGAAATTGAAACCCAGTCTTGTGATGGTCTCAGTGCTATGCTATCTTTATACAAAGAAATTAAACGAATTTGCCTCTTCGTTTATCTGTTTATCTTAAGTTAGAGTAAATATAGTGAGTTTCAATACTGGCACTTACCCAAAGCTTTACCACCTTGGGCGTGTGCTGACTGTCTGACTTACCTGAATGGGTACATATTCTCACCCCTCCACACCCTTACTCAATTTTTCAGGCTAGGATGACATTTCTTTAATTTTTAATTTCCATGTGATTGGTTGGCTAAAATCTGTACATCATCTTTTCAAATTCTGTACTTCAAATATCTATGTGTGATCAATGATAATTTTCATCATCTTGTCTCTCCCAGTGTAGATTCCTTGTCACACAGAAGTGGAGGTGAAACATAAGAATCAATGACAGACCTTTATTTACTGAACACTGACATGTTTTTACAGATTTTTGTCCCATGTTCAATATTTCCACTGCAAATGGTTCAAAGTACAGGAAACACCTTTTCATTGCATTCCTTTATGCATGTCAAGTAATGCCAATGCTACTGACTGTAGCTCAAAACGATCTCTTCAGTAAACATATATGATAACGGGCAATTTCTGATATGAGCATTCTGGGTAGTCACCCAGTGCAGCATCCTGCGGGGGACAGCACTCGCCGTCCCACCCCCCCATTGACGATCAGTGTCTCAAGGAGTATCGAGTGTCCTCAGCACAAGTATCACAGTGTGGCACAGCAGCTGCTTTGCTGCTGAGAGGAAGGCACTACAAAGGGTGGTCAAGGCTGCTCAGAATTGTGGAGGGAAGCCTCTCCACGACTACAGATATCTTCTCCAGCAGGTGCAGAGAGTGGGCTCCCTGCTTCATCAAAGACTCCAACCGTCTGACTCACCCTCACTTCCCACCTCTTCCCCATGGCAGGAAGCTATGGAACATCCAACGTTCAAGTTGATGAAAAACTTCTTTCTGGAAGCTGTTTGACTTGACTCTGTAGTCCTCCCCAACCCAATGGCTATTCAATTTTTCCGCAATGAACACTTTTTGTTCTTTTCACATGCAAAGGACTATTGAAATGTCATGTCAATATCATGTGGAATTCAAGCCTCTAGTATTTGTGTTGTGGCGTATCCAAATATTTGCTACATTTGCACTTTTGCAAATGTTTATAACTCCAAATGAGTATTTTTCTTGTTTATATCTTGTCTTGTTTTTTTTTTCTTATTCTATTTAGATTTGACAAGTCTTTAGCCATTAGGGTTATCTGAGACCTTGGATATCAAACATAGTACCATATCATATGATATGTGAAATGTGTTTTGGTATGACAAATAAAGCCCCTGAATCCTTCAATAAACATTTATCTGTTCACTCATGTCCCGTTCTGCTGAACCTCTCTGGTCACGGGCTTTATAAAAATCTCGATTTATACAATTTCCATCTGTTGCCCTCCAAACGTGCTAGAGCCTATCACAGATAACTGTGGTTGGAGGACTTTTGAAGTAGTCACTAGACAATCACAGAGGACATACAGTTGAATCCAGAAGTTTATATATACTGTGCAAAAACACACATTTCATTTTTTGTCTCACGATCTGAAGTCAAACTAGACTAAACCCCTCCTGTTTCAGTCGGGATCACCAAAATTATTTAATTTAGTTAAATGCCACAATAATGAGAGAGAATTTCTTACTCACGTGAGTTCACATCTTTCATTCTAGTCGGTGTTTACATTCCACCTCAATCCAGCATGAATGTAACATTGCTAAATGCTCGCCGGATCGCTGTAAATAGTAACCAGGAAGTGTGTTCTGAGAGCTAGCAAAGCGAGTTGATGCTCCGTGTTATTACAATACCAGTACTCTGCTGGAATCCTTAACCATTCCTCCTGGCAGAACTGGTCTAACTGAGTCATGTTTGTTGGTTTCCTTGCTCACACACACCTTTTCAGAACTGCCCTCAAATTTTAAATGTGATTCAGATCAGGGCTTGTGTTGACCACTCCAAGACATTAATTTTGTTATCCTCAAGCCACTTTTAAAACCATTTTGCCAGTACACTTATGGTCATTCTCCATTTGGAAGACCAATTTGCGCCCAAATTTTAGCTTCATTCCTGACGTCTTGAGATGTTACCTTAATACCTCCATGTAATGTTCTTTCTTCATGATGCCAACTTTTTTTATGAAGCACTCTAGTTTCTACAGCAGCAAAACAGCCACGCAACATAATGCTGCCACCTCTATGTTTCACAGTTGGTATGGTGTTCTCAGGTCTACAAACTTAACTCTTTTTCTATCAAATGTAACATTGGTCATTATGGTCAAACAAATCTATTTTAGTTTCATAAGACCACAGGACAAGTCTCCAGAAAGTAAGCTCTTTTGAAATTTGGAATTTGGAAATGGAATCTGTCTTTTTTGTATTTCTTTAGGAGTAATGGCTTCATTCTCGGTGAGTGGCCCATCTCAGTGCAGGACTCATTTCACTGTGGATAATGACAACCCTGCCCCGCCCCAGCTTCATTCAGTAATCATCTCAAAGTTACACATTTAAGACCAAAACTGGTTCATCTCTGGGACACAGAACCTATCTCCTTTCTGAGCGATGTGATGGGTTGACATTCCCATTATGTTTATACCTATGTATAATTGTTTGAACAGCTTTAAGTGGCAGCATTAAATATCTAGAAGTTGCAGCCTCGGATGAGCCAGACTCGTAGAGCTCCACGATTTTTTCTCTGATTTCCTGAATGATTTTTTTTTATTTTCCCATGTTTCAAACAAGGAAGCATTTAAGCTTTGGCCTTGAATATATCCCAGGTGTACCATCAATTCAACCACATCTTGTCAGTTAACCTATCAGGACCTTCCAAAGCCATGACCCCATCATCTGGTCTTCCTCATATTCTGTAAAGACAAAGCACTTTCTGTGTATGTAAACTTTTGCCCTCGAAGAAAATAATACAGAATTCTCCAAGAAATTCTCTTTTTATTGTGGCATTTTGTCAGAGGTAAGGCCAGGCCAATGCCCTGAGCGGAACTGCCTATGGCAGCAAGTCGACACATGCGCCATATAGATTAATTAGTAATTAAACCAGGCATTTAAGCCTTGAGTGAGTCATTTGCCAGTTCGTTGTGTTTTCTGTGTTGGACTGCATCATCGTGCATGAGTACGCAAGTGTTTTGTAGTGCTTCCCTTAGTGACAGCATTCATGTGCCATCCGAGTCAAGTCTTGGTTTTGTCCATCTTTCCAAGTTTTGCCTCATAGTCATCAGACCTCTTTTCATGTTTTTGGATCTTGCCTGTAACCTCACCTTTTTGTGCTTCTGCCTTTTTTAGACTCCTTACTTGTGTGTGACCTTAGCCTGGAATAAAGGTACCCTCAACATAATGTCCTTGCCTCAGAGTCTTGCATTTGGGTCTAGTCCCTCGCTGCGTACCAATGACAGAACAAAACGGCCACAACAACACCCAGCAAGTAAAACGCGGCGTTGACGGTCACACCGCCGTTCCGCCTCCCAGCGCACTGTTGACCAAGCATCCCCTATCCGAGTGGGGTCTGTCTTTTTGTCCTCTCCTACCTCGCCAGCTGCATCACCCATGTGTCATGATTATTCCCCATGTACGACCTGCTCATCATGTTTTCCTAGACTCAGATTGTTCAGATTTTGAGGAGCACCTGGACTTATACGACCACCTGCCTGATTCTGACTCGAAGACTGATTTTGGGTTTTCTTTCCCTGTTTTTAGTCTCAGTCAATTTGTTTTTCCGGCCCCCGTATGCCTAAGTTCCATGTGCCTGATTCGTCTTTCTCTGACCTTTTCTCTGGCACCCGTTTGGCCATCTATCCAGGGCCCCCGTGTGGTGACCGGATGAGGCGCCCAAGTAGAGAGCATTTTTATGTCTCCCGCTACACTCGGACCAAGTCATAGCCAGAGTCTGAGCCTCAGCCGACTCTCGTCCACACCTCACGGGTGACGAAACCTCAGGTGTCTCTCACCTGCGCCTCGCCGGCGACCAAGCCACAGCCGACTCTCACCTGCACCTCGCCGTCGACCAAGCCTCAGCCGACTCTCGCCCATGCCTCGGTAGCGACCGAGCCACAGCTAACTCTCGCTTATGCCTGGGTGATGACCGAGTCGCAGCTGACTCTCGCCCATGCCTCGGTGATCACCGAGCCTCAGCCGACACTCGTCCATGCCTCGATAGCGACCGAGGTGCAGCTGACCCTCACCCATACCTTGGTGACGACCGAGCTGCAGGCGAATTTCCACACCCGCTTCTCATCCAGGTCTCGGCGGTGAACGTTCCTCGGCCGCCTTTCGCTCCTGTCTCGGCTGTGAGTGATTCACGGTCCCCTCTCACACCTGTTTTGGCGGCGACTGACCCACGGCCGCATCTTGCTCCTTTTTCGGCGGCAACAGATCCACGGCTGCCTCTTGCCCATGCCTCGATGGTGACCGATCCACGGCCGCCTCATGCCTACGCCTCGGTGGCGATTGATCCACAGCCGCCTCACACGTTCTCAGCTGTTCCTGCTGTGTGATGGAGACCCCCATCGTGGATGTCCATCTGAGTCGCCCCATAGGGACCCTGGTGCTGGGACCCTGGTGGTACTCAACCTCCTGAACTACCGAGTTAAGCTCCACACTTTGTTTCGTTATGTTTGTCGCGTTTGGGATCCGTGCCTTCGGAGGGGGCTCTGTCAGGGGCATGGCCAAGCCACTGCGTTGGGTGGAGCTGCCTCTGGCAGAAGCGCCACACCATCGCCGTGTGGATGCTAATTAGAACAGGCATTTTACCCTTGAGTGTGTCTCGTGCATTTGCCAGTTCGTTGTGTTTTCTGTGTTGGACTGCATCATTGTGTGTGAGTACGCGAGCCTTTTGTAGTGCTTTCCTTCGTGACAGTGTTCCTGTGCCACCCTAGTCAAGTCTTGGTTTCAGTTCGTGTATCCAAGATTTGCTTCATCTTCATCGGGCCTTGTTTCGTGTTTTTGGAGCTTGCCTGTAGCCTTGCATCATTGTGCTCCTGCCTTTTTTGACTGCTGACTTGTCTATGACCTTAGCCAGGAATAAAACCATCCTCAACATCGTCCTTGCCTCGGAGTCCTGCATTTGGGTCCAGCCCCTCGCTGTGTGCCCATGACACCATTTAACAAAATTAAATACTCCTAGTGATCCCAGCTGACCTGAAACAGGAGTGGTTTAGTCTGATATGACTTCAGACAGAGACAAAAAAAAAAAAGTCAAACGTGTTTTTGCACAGTGTATGTAAATTTCTGGCTTCAACTGAAAAAGTAACCATTCACACCCATTTCTTTCTTGTTGCGTTTTGACTCACAAAACATCCATCCATTTTCTCTGCCACTTATCCTCACAAGGAGCGTGGGAGTGCTGGAGCCTATCCCACCTGTCATTGGGCAGGAGGCAGGGTACACACTGAACTGGTTGCCAGCCAATTACAGGGCACATGAAGACAGACAACAGTTGCACTCACAATCACACCGAAGAGGAATTTAGAATTTCCAATCAATGCATGTTTTTGGGGAGGTGGGGAAAACCGTAGTGCCCGGAGAAAACCCATGCAGGCACGGGTAGAACTAACCTACTCACTCCTAGAGAAAACATCAACTTCTTCAATTCCGCCACCTCCAGCTTTGATTCCCATTATCTCTTCAGTTCTGTAATCAATACATCCTCGCAAATACTCTTCTGTCACATAACACACCAGACACCTTCCGCCAGCTGTTCCAACCAGCTTGGACCCATTTTTTTCACTCCATTACCACACTTAATATCGTGTCACACTCCATTACCACTCTTCTGCTGCCTCATGCATGTCCTGTATTTCTATCATACTTCTCTGCCACTCCATACTTACGCATGCAGTACCACAGTTCCTCTCTTGGTACTCTGTCATAGACTTTCTTTAGATCTACAAAGATGCAATGTAACTCCTTCTGACCTTCTCTATACTTTTCCATTAGCGTCCTCAAGACGAATATTAATCTGTGGAACTTTGTGTAGGCATGAAACCATACTGTTTCTTGCATATACATCTTTCCTGAGTCCAGCCTCACCTACTGTTTTACATAACGTCATTGTGAGGCTCATCTACTTTTTTCCTGTATACTTCCCACAACACTGCACATTGCCTTTGTTCTTAAAAAGGAGAACTAGCACACTTTTCCTCCATTCGTTAGACGTCTCACCCGCTAGTATGTAGTGGTGGTAGTAGTAGTAGTAGTAGTAGTAGTTGAACAATTTGGTCAGAACCTCCACAGCCACCTCTAAAATTCATCCAAACCTCTGGAGATATGACATCAGGACCAACTGCCTTTCCATTTTTCATCCTCTTCAGTACCTTTCTAACTTAAAAAAAAAAAATCCATTAGTTTTCTCAAGTGACGTAGAGGAAGTGACCCCCGATGCCCTTCCAGTCACAAAGATACTGCGAGAGTCTGGAGGATAACGCATACCGTTTTTCCTCTTCTACTTACATCTCTTAGCTTTATTTCACTTTTTCAGTTTCTGGACATTTGACTCATATTTTCAGAAAGACACTGGTGGGTATTATTGTACCACATAGATTCAGTTCAAAGCAAAATAAATTTTCAGCTTCCTGTTTACCACCACACCAAGTGGGTGCCTTGCCAATATGAGTGGAAGTGTTAAGAAAGATAAGAATGAATGACAGGCTTTACTGAATGTTTATATTTTTTGTTCATCTTCTCGTACTCAATGGTTATGTCAGCTGCGCAAAGGCTGCAAATGCATGGAACAGTCCACAAATGGCCACAAATGCTAATGCAGTGGACTTTAGGTAAAAACACTCTCTTCAATAAACACAGCTGGTGTTATCTGTCACGAAGACACCAGTGAGACTTAATCAAATGAGTATTGCATATGGGCACTGCTTTACAAGAAAAATCTTCACAACAAAATCAGAATTGTTATTGAGCTTTAGGGTTGATCTATTTAATGTCCATGATGATGGGATAGTACTTATTTTTAGGGAGACTCACTGAGAACTTGGCAGTGTTGTTCTTGTTCTTTTAGCTACAGTGGGTTTTAAAGTATTGAAACTCCCTGAAATGTTGCGCCCATTTGCTAAAACCTTTTAAGTTCATTTTTCCATATTAATGTACACACAGCATTCCTGATTGACATAACAAAATGAAATTATTTTCTTTGCAGATTTATTAAAAAATAAAATATCACACAGCCACATGTATTTAGACCCTTTGCTGTGACACATACATGTATCCTGGGTGCTGTCCATTTCTTCTGATCATACCTGAGATAGTTCTACACCTTTATTGGAGTCCATCTGTGTTTGATTTTGGTAAGTGGAGTAGATTAGGAAAGCCACACAGCAGTCTATAGAATACCTTACAGCTCTCAGCAGATGAAATGGGAATTAGAGGTCAGAGAACTGCCAGATGAGCTCAGAGACAGAATTGTGGCAAGGCACAGATCTGCCCAAGGTACACAAAAAAGTTCTGCTACACTTGAGATTGTTAATAATACAGTGGCCTCCAAAATCCTTGAATAGAAGAGGTTTTGGGACAATCAGAACCCTTCCGAGAGCTGGCTGTCCAGCCAAACTGAGAAATTGGGGAAAATAGCGTTTGTAAGAGAGAGATACCTAACCCTGAACTACAAAGATACTGTTGGGAGATGCGAGAGAGTTCTAGAAATTCAAGCATTGTGCAGCCATCCACCAATTGTGCTTTATGACAAAATGACCAGACATAAGCCTCTCCTCAGTACAAGATTGATTTTTGACCTTATTTCTAACTGGCATG
This sequence comes from Syngnathoides biaculeatus, assembly GCF_019802595.1. Lineage (NCBI taxonomy): Eukaryota > Metazoa > Chordata > Actinopteri > Syngnathiformes > Syngnathidae > Syngnathoides > Syngnathoides biaculeatus. The sequence goes on along the minus strand of NC_084652.1, from coordinate 20,143,108 downwards.
TGAGGGTAAAATCAACCATTGCTCATCAGCTGTCAAATACAGTCCCGGCAATGAAGGCGGTGAAGGGAGCAACATGCTATGTGTTTGTTTTTCAGCTGCAGGGACAAGATGATTGTTTGCAATGAAGGAAAGATGAATGACCCAAAGTACAGGGATACGTTGGATGAAAAACTTCCTCAGACTGGGCTGAAGGATTACTTTCCAACAAGACCCTAACCACCATAGTGACTTCAGAACAATGCTGTGACAAATATAAAATGGCCCCACCAGGGCCCTGATTTAAACCCAATTGAGCCTCTCTGGAAAGACCTGAAAATGGTTCTCCACCAACTTTAACCATCCAAACTGAGAGAACAGGAGAGGATCTGCAATGACAGAGGATCTCCAAATTCAGCTATACAAAAATTTCCCAAGTGACTCATGTCTGTATAAGCTCTAAAGGGTGCTTCGACTAAATACTGAAGAAAGGGTCTGAATACCTATGGCTCTGTGACATATCAGTTTTGCCTTTTTTAATAAATTAAAAATGTCAACAATTCCATATTTTTTCCTGTTAATGAGTTGCTGCATGTACATTATTGAGAAAAATTAATTCAAATGAGTTTAGCAAATGACTGCAATATGACAAAGAGTGAAAAATTTAAGGGGGTCTGAATACTTTCTGTACCTACTGTAAATCACGGACACACACACACACACACACACACACACACACACACACACTAAGATTTACCACCTGTAGTGATTTAGAAGCAAACGTGTGAGTCCCCACATGACGAGAGAACAATTGACTTGTGTGGTTTCTGCTCTTATGTGTGTTGTACTCGAGAAGAGGAATACAGCATGCTGCACAATATCTCCACTGACAATCTTGAAGCTCCTCCCCTAAAGCAAAAGTCTGATGTTATAACAAAACTGACCTGTGGAAGGCAGTATGGTGCTATAGGACATTAACCAGACTTTAACCAGAAGGCTCATCTGAAGTCTCGATGTCAACATAGATCTTTGCTCCTAAACGCATGGAAGATGACTCAGAAGTTGTTCTGACATTGCTGGATTAAGGAGTGTCTCAGGTTTTTTTTTTAAATACACATCAAGGAGGAACGCTCGAGTATTGAAGAACTTCTATGGGCTAGCATAAATTGTCTGATATATCATCTGCATGAAGTCTCATAGCACCTCAGTGTTGCCATGAAAATGGGCATCCACCACTTGGACAGTGAATGGAGCAAAACTTCAAACAAAATAGTTAATCTGTTTTTTTCCAGTCATTGATTATTTTACGTTGGCTATTAATAATTTTCAAAAGTGTTCTGTTTAGATTAGTATCTGATACTAAAATGACTACATTACACTGGCTCATGATTACGACACCTAACCAACCACTTGTTTCTTAAATTTGTCTAATAATTAATAATTTTGTCAAATGCATTTGGGCACATATAGGAAAAAAATCAGTTGGCTTCTCCACATTTTTTTGCATTGAAACTAATAAATAAGTAACATCAACACATTTAGATACTTAATAGTCACTTCAAATATGCGATGTGCACGGGGTGGGGGTGGTGGCGGTAGGGACACGGGGAATGGGTTTAGGACAGACCAATCACGATCATCTTTCCATCTACAGAGTGTTAAAAAGTGTTGATTATATTTGATCATAATTTTATCCCTCTTGAAAGTGGACATTTGTGATCATGGTAATAATTTAGATGCAGATAGGTAATGTGTGATACTTGTCAATAGGCTGAACTTGTGTATGAAAATTGAAGAACTGTACTCATTTTAGTCAGACATGATTCCGATCTTATTCTAAGCACAGTAATTACATTTTCAACCCATTTCAAAGTTGATGAGAGGAGACTGGAAATGAGCATGATTGACTGTTTTCAAACACAGCATGTTTAAAGTAAGGCATCTATAAAGGTGAGCCCTTTTATTTTACATTTTGACCAAAGTAGGACATTAAAATAAAATGGAAAAAAAATCTCTTAATCTTTGTTAACAATTGTCTCACAGAGGTAACAAACACATTAGGTCTCTGGGGGAATTTATTGTACGTACCGGTAATCACTTACTGCCACTCCTCCAGGAATTGTCCAATAGACTCGCCTCCAGTCTGCACACATGTTTTGTGTACATAGATATTAGTAGAGTTGAACCATTGCATGGACCCAGTTCACTCCTGACTTGTTCTGTGTCACACTACTCACCATTTAGCTGCTGATGCTGAAGTTTGTGTTTTCCATGATTGACTTCCTTCATGTATTTGAACGTTGGCTGGTAAGTGGAATGAATGAATACTTAGTTTTGTCTCTGGAGATCTTTTGTCTCTGTGCAATGTGTTTTTGTAAATTGGCTGTCCCAGGGGATTGTTGTGTCCCTCTAAGCGCTCGTGTCTAATTGTATGTAACACAGAAAGAGTGGGTGCTTTATTTTGCTTTTGACCTTTTTAGTACCTTTTTGAACGTTTTTATCTTTCAGTCCACTGTGGGGTCAGAAACAGTAGGCATGGTACGATCCTAACAGTCTAATGATTTATATTAGCTGGTTAGATTTTCCATCTAGTGACAATATTTAACAAGTAGTGTTTCAGTGAAATTTAGAAGCAATTTCAAAAGTATTTAAATGTTTGTAATTCTTTCTAAAATGTTTTCAAATTACACAGCTCAGACTGAAGTTGTGTTCATGCGCCAAATTAATTAATTCATAATAATGATTATGACTCATATGATGAATAATAATTCATTTCATTATTTGATAAACTAGTTAAATGTGACATCTTGATAGTCCTCATCTTTTAAAGCAGGTAATGCTGTGCCAACATTAGTCTTTAACTTAACTTTAGTCTTATGAATAATTATGACCTTATTCTCATAACTATGCATTTTTTCCTTTCAGTGTGACTTAAAAAAAGAAATCCCTACAAATCAGGAACTGATCAATTTGCAGTGAAGTTTTGTGTGTCCCCAGAAATTCTGGTCCGTTTAAAAAGGTATTCAACCATTATAGATAGTATTTAAAAGGGACAAAAAAGTACACATGAAATTATGACACTTGCTTTCAGTGTTATCTTAAATATTTATTGCTGTTTCGGGGCTAGGAGCCAGTGGCTAGTCCAAGCGTTTCCTCCAACAGTTAATCTCATCACACAAAAGGCCACTTTGTTATTGCAGCTGCTTTGTTAAACAATGCAATTCTATAATTATTTTTTCTTTGTCAACATTCATACTTCGATACCATGTAGTCAGGGTGCAGTTTTTTTTAATTTATTTATTTTGTAGGCATTTATTATAACTAAGCATAAGATTTAAAAAAAAAAGTGTTTGGAAAGTGTTGCCTCAGTCTTTTCAACCCCGCCACCATCTGCCCCCCCACACACCACCCACCCAACCCTCACGACTCAACTCACCCTATCCCTCTCTGCCTGTCACATGCTCTTTTCACAGCATAGAAAAGTTTCTGGATTAGGGCAGAATTAACACAAAGGGGCAACGCCACTCCAGCTACATTCCCAAACAACACTTGAAGCGGCAGAGGAGGGACCGAGGCCGAGAGAGTGACGTGACAGGGTGAAGACACTCGAACGAAGGCCAGCGCAGAAAAACTTCCAAACTCTCGATTGTACGGGGCAGTCAAGTTCATCCGAGAGAGGGAGGGAGCATCACAGAGGCAAGGATCTTTGACCACAAGGTCCTGAAGGATGGAAGAGAAGCAGGTTACAGGGATACTGGTGAGTTCAGTGGTCATATTTATACACTCAACACATCCCCTCTCCTTTAGCATTTTAAAGGTCTATTTTTTTTACCATTTTTTTACCTACCGGAGAAGTGCACATAGCATAATATTTGCGTCATCCTCTTTATTCGATTGGAGAATGGGTTCCTGAGTAGAACATGAAAAGAAAGGATTTAGATTGTTGAGAAATAATATATATATATATATATATATATATATATATATATATATAATATACAATTGTCCTTAAATTTGTCAAGATTGACTATATTTTTTTTATATATGACATCAAAATTCCCCTAAAAAGATACAATTTTGGACACAAAAAAATCAGTTTCTCCGAAAACCATCATTTGGTTTTCTTATTTCTTGGTGCATTGCAACTCAGTTTAAAATGCCAAGTGCAACCAGACTTATTTTAGGAATTCTTGTGCTGTTGCTACATTTACTCCAACTCCTCAAGACAGAGATGGACCTCACCACTCTTCTGACATTTAGACTTATCTGAAGGCTAGCTTTCCTCCATAATGACATTCTGTTAATTCCTTTCCATCATTTCTGGCTCCACAACTTCAGACTCTTTTTTTATACTTCACACGAGAATGTTATCAAACTCTCCTGCTTGGTTCTCCCTTTCAGTTCTAAATATTAGAAGATAGTTGGAGAGCAAGAGATAAGGTTTCTGCTTTTCAGGGCCATTTGAGAGTGTGAGTGGATAATTGAGCCACAAGCTAAGGGCCTAGTTATAAACTGCTGGAAAGCAAAGAACTTTATGTAGAAATTGAAGTGAGCTTCAAAGTTTCAATAAAGTGTCTTTGTATTTGAACGACTGCTTTTGGGGAACAAAACAAAACGAAATATGTCACACAGTACTGTAAATGCTAATGATTAGAGTTAACAGATTTGCATTGACTAAGCTAAGATCAGCAGAATTTAAAAATAGCTGTATCTATCAGGTCACATAAAGCTCTTAGTGTTGTAGTTGATGACACATGAATGCATTTGTACAAAGTCTCTCCCATATAGACTCAGCTCCTCTAGACCTGAGTACCTGCCATCAGGTAGGAGGTATGAATATGGAAAAAATAAATTGTTCTTTATTTCTATAATCCACATTCCATCAACACATTGAAATGACGATAACATGGGAAATAAAAAAATACAAGTGTATGTGTGCTTGGGAGGGCAGTGAGGTGTGAGAGGGGTGGCGTAGAAAATACGTTAATCATTGAATCCCTGCCCCCCAACTAAATGTCTTCTCAAAATTCATTGTGCCTGACTGATTTCTTCGCACGCCATCCTAAAGTAATTTTTGTGAGCAAAGCACATCTAGGAATATAAAACACATACACATACTGGACAGTACAGATGGCTGTATAACAACTTTATAACCAATTGCACCTTACTGATGAATTTCATTTGGACATTATTGTAAACTACATCTCTTAGATAATTGTGCTTTACAATATTTGAGCATTTTAGTGGAAATACTCTGATGCAGTGATGTCTGCATCTATTAAAGCACACGGTTAATAGCATAATGTTCACAAGACAGGTGAAAGTGTTAGAAAAACTCAACACACAGCTGGAGATGGCGATAGTAATTCTAGCTAAAAATCAAGTAGCATAAAGACAGAAATTAAAATATAAATGTCGTATAGAAATAGTAGATTAAGTCATACCCACACATAACTCAATTGTGTTTTGGATGGTGTGTGTGCATGCGTGCATGCGTCTACGTGTGCTCCTGGGTTCCTGTCACCAACTGGCAATGCATTGTCTTCTTTTTCATTCTTCTCTTCTCTCTGTTGTCTTTCCTCATTTTCTTTTTCATAGTTGTTATGAACACTTTATTTGTCAAATTTACATCTGATTCTGTTGCTTGTATTTTTTGGTAGTTAAATGATTTCATTTTCTGTGGTACATTATTACATCCTGGCTGTATTAATTTATGCTTGTTACAAATGGTTGGTGGAGAGACCCCCTCACTGTAAATCTTGTGAACAAAAAAGGCACTCGCTTCCTGCTTGGCTGGTGGAATTCTGCCGCCTCTCTTCTGTCCTAACTGAATTCCCGTTTCAAAGGAGACACGCACCGTCAATCTTCCAACATGGACGTCTTTGACTGCCCTGGAAGCCACCACTTCCACTGAACAGATGAGCAGATGGTGCATTGGCACAAGTTTTTTTTAGGATGGATAGATGTCGCTTTGTGTTTTTCACTCTGTGGTTACTTATTTCCATTTCTTGTTTTTCTCTGTAGATGTGTGTGTAAGGGATGTGTGAGGAGAGGGAGAAGAAAAAGGTGCAAACTGAGGTTTTGATCATTTTCTGCATAACACTGTTATTCATAGTGCTTCTGGCTGTGTAGACCCTAATGTCCTATTGTACCGACTATAGGAGTAAAAAGGCATGGTGCAAAGTAATAGAAAAAAAGACTACATAATTACCTACAAAAGTACTGCTGGATTGATTATTTTGTTTCTATACAATCAATTTCACCAAACTTGTGTGTTTTACCCACAAATGTTGCCACAGAATGAATTTATCATACAGTGTTCAACATTAAGAAACAATGTTGCATTCTAATCTACATAACATGCATAATATTTGACTCCAGTTTCCTTCAAAACAAGTTGTTGCAAGTTTTATAAATCCTTAATAGCTTGATAGTGGAATTCCTTGAAGAGTGAACATTAGTCAAAAAAAAAAACTTATTTTGCAGTCGTGTTACTTTATATCTCAATTATGTCATTTATTGGTTCCAAAATATTGCGGCTATTATTTCTAAAGTCAAAGTCAGAAGTAAGATTTTAGTTATGAATCAGTCTTTCAGCATGTTGACACATAATTTCTAAGGCATTTCCAACTTTCAATCTCGAATCCTTTATTTTTGCATGTTCTCCCCGTGCTTTTTTTTCAACCCTCCAAAAATAGAGTTAATTGAAAGCTCTAAATTTCCCATTGGTGTGAATATGAGTGTGAATTGTTGTCATTTCATATCGTCTCTCCAACTGAGCGGCGAACAGTTTGTGGTGCACTTTTTCTCCCCCACAATGACAGCTCGGACCTCATTGGGACAAGCTGTACAAAATAGAAAGTAGATAAACAACAGAAGACACATACAAAAAAAATCCTGATGTGTTTATGGCATGAAAGATCGTCATAAATGTCACACATATTGGCTTCTGCATTTTATCATAGCTATGAAGTTAATAATTCCTCACCTTGGGCCATACACTGGAACAGTAAGCCGTTTTCCAAGGGAGTCTTTTTGGGAAATTGGGTGCTTTGCTCCAGGACACATGATCCTAGCTATCGACGCCAGTTGATGGAGTTGAAGCTAAAGTCGTTTGGTCACAGGCCACATTTTTAACGACAGTAATTGTGACTGCCCTCTTTTTCCAGATGATTTTTACAAAACTGTAATTGCGCAATTCCTGTGTACCCTGTGTGTGTGTTTTGTGTATGTGTGTGCACGCGCATGCAGCGTCTCCCCGGGGTACCGTGGATAATGTGTGCTGTAGGCTGTGAAGTGGAAGGAAAAAGAAAAGAAATAGTGGAACCCACGGCTCCATACCTCCCTGGGGTCACAATGCACCGTGTCAGATGAAATACTCACTTGAAGTCCACAACAACACACAAGCCTTTTTGAAATTCCAACACATATGCATGCTCATCCCACAAAGGTGGATGTGTTAATATATCAAAACTAAAACCCAGTAACTCTACAGTGTATCACAGGATGAATAATGTTTATTTCCAAACCAATTCACAAATAAAAATAAGTGTGCTACATGTGTTGCTTGTGTACAGTCACTACAGGTATAGGTTGACAGTTGCTGTGTCTCCCTTCTAATTTGTTATGTAATGGACATACTGAGTTTCTAGTCAGGCAGTTGAGTTAACAGCAGTGCTCAGCAAGCGTGTTGACTGCCGCCGGGATGAGTGGGCAACAAACAGATGTGAATGAAGAGAGAAAGTCTTGTGCGGGCATTTGAAGGTTGAGAAGTCAGACATAATTTGAGTGTCTGATCTCACCCACCTGATAGGCCAGCTGAATGAGGAGGGGAAGCAAACGCAAGCAGCTGTTAAGGGTCAGAGGTAGCTGTGAGGGCACTCATACAGGCCACAGGAAAGAAGAAGAAAAAGTGTTGCAGGTCATGGGTAACGTTACAGGGCAGAGATCAGTAATTCAAAACGTGGGCAGCAACAAAGTGGCGAAGTATATTCATAGGCAGTGTCCAGGGGTGGCATTTGCACATTTGTGTCGGAACGAGTGGCTAAACACATTAGTTTATCGTTGTACATACAATGTCACATTGTGCAGCTTTCTTTATAGAGCACAGGTCACTATACACAGTTGTACAGAACAGTGGGGAGAGTAAAATGCGCAGGACAGTGGTGACAGTAAAAAGTAGCTGCAATGGCACAGACTGTAATACATGACACAGGTAGGTGTATAGGGGTCTAGTGACAGTGCAAGACACATAAGTAGTCCTATAGGGCACAGGGAAGGCAACTGGATGTCAGCCACATTTGGTCATACAGGGTACAACTTATAGAGGGCACAGGAGCCAGTAGTGACACATATACAGAAGTTGTACAGGACATAAGGAGTCATGCTGACCATAGGCTTTAGGATAGATATTAGCATCTGTTCAGCGTACAAGTTTTTGCACAGGTAGATGTACAAGGAACAGGGTCAGTACAAGATCGAAACACATTCAAGTGGCATGGGATTTCATAAAAACACAGTTATGCAGTGTACAGGCAAAGGTTGTTGTACTTGGGACAAGTGGTTGCACAGTGCACTGTGCTAGTGCAGCGCAAACAATGTTGTACAAGACAGGGACACTCATTAAGCAAATAAGCGGTTGTACTGGGAACATGCTTCAAAAAGGCCACATGTGCTTTCAAGGGAAGTCATCGAGGGCAAAGGTACTCTCGTAGAACACAGCACAGGGGGCAGTGCGGGGCATACATGTCACTGGCACTTTTGCAGGGCACCTGATCGGAGCACAAGTGGCAGTACAGGGCACAGGTGCCAGTACAGGGTGCAGGCAGTCTTAGAAGTCATGAGCAGGGCAAAAGCAGCTATTCAGAGCGCAGAAGGAAACATAAAGCACAGGCAGTGACCAGGGGTAGCTTATGTTGATTTGATGGACAAGGTCCACAATTGGCAACACACCCACTGGTGGGCACAAAAGTAACCCAATATCACTAGACACAATAGCCCACAATACAGTACATGTTTCTTCAGACCATAACTTTTTTGCTGGAAAAAAATCTTCAGATTTTCTTCTCCTTTCTCTTGTGGTTTTCTCCATGTCCTGAAGTCTCTAAAATTGTGGGCCCTCACACAACAGGGCTCTTAAATCCTCCACAGCTTCATTTAGCACAATAATTTTCTACGGTTTCCAACTGAAATGATTTCACAAGTCTTTACAGAATCATATGTAGGTAATTTGTCACACTTGAACCTAATATGCTCCCTTCTGTTTACATAAGAGGTGAATAGCAGGTGTCGGCCTAAAACAAGATGATGTCTGATTTTCATATGTCAAGACAACCCTGTCCAGCTTGTACAGAGTCCTCCCGTGTTAGTTATGACCTTTCCTCTGATAGTCCCTTTGTATAATTTCTGTGTTGTCAAGTACAGGCAATACCTTCTCAAATACTATGTGCCTGCATGGGCTTTCATTCTGGCTTCCTCCCATTTCCCTAAAAGACGAATGGTAGATTAATTGAAGACTACAAATTGCCCCTAGTTGTGAATATGAGTGTAAATGGTTGTTTGTGGATATGTGCGCTGCGATTTGCTGGTAACTCATTCAGGGTGTACCCCGCCTCCTGCCCAAAAATAGCTGGGATTGGCTTCATCACACCAATGACCCTTGTGAGGATAAGTGGCTCAGAAACTCGATGCATGGGTGGATTTTTTTTTTAAATATAGTGTGTCCAAGTATTTACTAACAGCAATTCTCTTTTCTTTATTGCCAAAAACAATTGTCTCAGTTTTGTTGTGGTTGAATTGAATAAAAGTTTGGCTGATTCAGTTATTACACTTCAATCTAGAGACACTGCTACATATAACTGTGTCATCTGCATAGCCAAAATAGTCATAATTATTGTTTTTAAGAATTTGACACAAGGGTAGTATATACAGACTGAACAGGAGGGGTCCAATAACTGATCCTTGACGCTCATTGCCATTTGTTGAGATTGAGCACTTCCAATGGTTACAAAGTAGCTCCTTTCCTCTAGGTGGGACCTGAACCAATTAAGGACTGTTCTATTTAGTCATACCCACGTTTCCAACCTGTTTAGCAGTATATTATGATCTACTCTATCAAAAGCCGCACTGAGATCCAACAGGACCAAAATTGAAACATTTCCGAGTCATTATTCAACCTTATACCATTTAGTACTTTGATAAGAACAGATTCTGTACTGTGATGTGTTCGGAAACCTGATTGAAATTTGTCAAAAAGTCAATTTAAATTAAAAAAAATTGTTGCGTTGATTGAAAATAACTTTCTCAACAATCTTTGCTATGGAAGGGAGATTAGAGATGGGTCTATAGTTTGCTAACATAGGATAATCCAGGCCTCTCATTTTTAGAAACAGCACCTACTCTAAGAACTTTTCAGAAACTCGGCAGACTGAAGTGAGCAATTGATTATTTGCTGCAAATCGGCTAGCTGTGACTTCATAATAGTTTTGAAATAGTCAGATTGTATTGGGTCAATGATGGTTAATGGATGTTGATGGTTTCAGCTACCGAACAGACTTCTCAACAGTTTTTTTGGTCAACTGTATCAACTTTTAGTAAGTATTGGGTGACTTCAGATGTAGAAACATTTTATCATTTTGCTGATTTCTGCTGATGTTTGACCTGACGGACTTTTTTTTTCACGAAAATAACAGGCAAACTCAATGCATTTTTCGGTTGTTACAAATTCATTCAGGAGCTATATGATTTGGGGGCAGGGGAGTGGTTGTGAGCTTGTCAACCACAGCAAACAGAGTGCGAGTATTGCTGAGGTTCAGAAAAGTGTTGCTGTCTAGCCCTCACTAACTCTTGGTTAACATTACAAAGGCATTGTCTGTAGAGGTCATAGCCAATTTGGAGTTTAGTTATTCTGCACATTCGGGGATAGGCTCCCGGGGTCCTGAGACTCTTGTGAGGACAAACGGCTTGGATAATGGATGGATGGATAAACTTATATATTGCTTCTCAACACTCAAAGACACTTTCCAATAACAGTAATGTGAGTGAGCAGGAAGCCTGGGTGGCAAATACTGTTGTCAGCGAAGCTATGCACCATAATTCAGAAAAGTCATACCGGCTGGCGAGAGGTGAGCTGGACATAAGGGGACCTAAAGGATGGTCGGTATCTGAACTTGCTGCATTCATGTTCAACGAGACACAACCTGACCTGCCATTGTGAGGACAAACGGCTTGGATAATGGATGGATGGATAAACTTATATATTGCTTCTCAACACTCAAAGACACTTTCCAATAACAGTAATGTGAGTGAGCAGGAAGCCTGGGTGGCAAATACTGTTGTCAGCGAAGCTATGCACCATAATTCAGAAAAGTCATACCGGCTGGCGAGAGGTGAGCTGGACATAAGGGGACCTAAAGGATGGTCGGTATCTGAACTTGCTGCATTCATGTTCAACGAGACACAACCTGACCTGGTTGAGAGAGAGAGAGAGAGAGAGAGAGAGAGAGAGAGAGAGAGAGAGAGAGAGAGAGAGAGAGATAGAGAGAGAGATAGAGAGAGAGAGAGAGAGAGAGAGAGAAGAGAGAGAGAGAAGAGAGAGAGATAGAGAGAGAGAGAGATAGAGAGAGAGAGAGAGAGAGAGAGCTCTCTCTCTCTCTCTCTCTCTCGAGAGAGAGAGAGAGAGAGAGAGCTCTCTCTCTCTCGAGAGAGAGAGAGCGAGAGCTATAGTAGGTAGGTGAAAATTAAAATGAATGTTTTTTTTTCCTTTTTTTTTTTTTAAATCTCCCTGGATTTTCTACTTTACAAAAACAATGCATAGTCTTTCAGTGAACGGGAGCCTCAACGATGGATCTTGAACGAAATGAGGAACCACTTAAAAGTCCTTGCCGTCGGCTCTCAGATTCTCAATGATCCTTAGAAAGGTGAGGAATCAGCCCAGGACTACACGACAGGACTTGGTCAATGACCTGAAAAGAGCTGGGACCACCGTTTCCAAGGTGACTGTTGGTAATAAACTAAGACGTCATGGTTTGAAATCATGCATGGGGCGGAAGGTTCCCCTGCGTAAAACAGCACATGTCAAACCCCGTTTAAGTTTGCCAATGACCATTTGTATGATACAGAGGTGTCATGGGAGAAGGTTTTGTGGTCAGATGATACCAAAATAGAACTTTTTGGTCATAATTCCACTAACCGTTGTTTGGAGGAAGATGAATGATGAGTTCCATCCCAAGAACACAGTCCCTATGCATGGGGTTTGTAGCATCATGCTTTGGGAGTGTTTTTCTGCACATGGGACAGGACGACTACACTGTATTAAGGAAAGGATGACCACGCCCATGTATTGTGAGATATTGGGGAACAACATTTTTCCCTCAGTCAGAGCATTGAAGATGGGTTGTGGCTGGTTCTTTCAACATGACAATAACCTGAAGTACACAGCCAGGAAAACCACTGAGTTGCTCCGTAAGAAGCATATCAAGGTTCTGGCGTTCTCCTAGCCTGTCTCCAGACCTAAATCCAATAGAAAATCTTTGGAGCGAGCTGAAACTCCATGTTTCTCAGCGACAGATCAGAAACCTGTGTGATCTAGAGAAGATCTGTGTGGAGGAGTGAGCCAAAATCCCTCCTCCAGTGTGTGCAAACCTGGTGAACAACTACAGGAAACGTTTTACCTCTGTAATTGGAAACAAAGGCTACTCTACCAAATATTAACGTCTTTTCTAAGGTGTTCAAATACTTATTTGCAGCTGTATCACTTAAATAAATCATTAAAAAAATATTACATTGTAATTTCTAGATTTTTCTTTTTAGATTATCTCTCTCACAGTGGACATGCACCTACGATGAAAATTTCAGAATCCTCCATGACTTCCAAGTTGGAGAACTTGCAACGTAGCAGGGTGTTCAAATACTTATTTTTTTTCCACTTTAGTATCAAAGTTGTACCTTTGTCTTGTTTTGTGTTGTTCCCATGGTTCGATAAATGCCAAACACTTTAAATTATCTTATCTTTAATTCCAATGGTAGTGTGGGGTTCTATGGAACTGTTTTATCCTAAATCATCCCTCAGTATGCTGTAGTCCAGATCAAGATAACTGCAAATACTGGACAAGCACAGCAATGAAAATGCAGTTGACCCATGCTATTTGCTGGGGCAAGGGAATAGACCACAATTAGTGAAAATGTGCAGGGGAATTAATACAAAATAAACTAAAAAATTGGAAAATATTCTCTCTCTCTCTCTCTCAAGTTCTCTACGCGCAAAAATCTACAAGTAGATAAAGCCGAAGGTGCTGAACTGTGAGTATGGATCTGTTTTTCACATCAAACTATCATCATTTTATCAAAAGCTAAATTGTTTAGTATTGGCTCTCAAAATATTGAATATTGATAATAAAAAATTGCATACCTGAACTTCCTGAGTAGTATTTTTTTGTCGGTCTCTATTTTTCACTGCTTTAACCCCAGTTGAAAATGGTCATTAAACGTTGTACGGACTGAACCAGATGTCTTGTGATCGAGAGATCTTTCACCAACGTACTATATTTTAGAAAGTTTTATTTTTAAATCATTGCATGCAAAATAAAATTAATTGTTTTTTCGGTAGTTGAAGATGGTGAGGGACAGATATGCAGACTTTTTGCCCTCCCCATCCTTTGTCACATTACAAGCACGACAGTGACTTCAGGCACGTGTGTCCAACTTCAGTCACATGTACCTTGCTTTAATTCCCAGCAATGGTCCCATATGTTTGTCAAAATGTGTGTGGTGTGTTTTTTCCAGCCTGATTTGTTCCCCTGCTTTCCCTCCGATGAGCCCCGCTCTCCCTGGGGGTCCGAGGCCGAAGCCTCACGCTATTTATACAGACCCAACAGCTGGGGCCCTCCCAGCCAAAGCAGCGGGGGTCGGGGAGTGTGTAGAGAAATTATCATAGAAACTTCAGGTTAAACCAAGCGATGAAAATGTCTTCCTGCTCACTTTTTTCATCTCGTCTGTCTCTTGGTGCTTCTTCTCTTACTTGGGGACCCAGGGCAGTCATGTCAATTGGACAAGTATCCAGCATCATTTATATGATCCTTCCACCATCAAAGTCCTCATTTTCTCAGTTGCTTATTTTTAAATTCTTACAGCACTGATACTCCTTTATTACACTTCCTCTGCGTCCAGCCAAAGATAGACACGGGATTTGGTAAACCTAAACAAGAAATGCCATTTTTTTAGTCAGCTCCCAGTGCAGTTGAACACATTTTGTCCTTCTTGTCATGTTCAATAATGCTAACCTGCTGATGCAAAATTGAGCTTTTAGAGTTCTATCATTCCTTCTTTTCAATGGCTCTGACAGTGCGTGTCCTATTGTGAACTTCAACCTTGCAAGTTTGTGTTCTTTCTGGTTTAGCCTTCTTCAATGCTAGTTTGCCTTCACTTGTTTCATTCTGTCTTTTCTTTTCTACTCTTCTCTCATGTGAGTCACTCTTGAAAAAGATCAGTCGTACGAATGCTTCCTTCAGTTAAGGCCCGTTGTCACAGTTCTAGGTCCCATCACAGGCATGCTCTGCTGATAAGAGGTGAAGAAATATTAACCTAATTGTTTTAAGGGACATATATACAGATTGAGGAAGATGGAATCAGCGTAGCTGCAAGTTGTCCTCATTTAAGTTTGAGTTTTTAGTGGACAAGGTGGAAAAAGGTTTCGTAATAGATATTACATGACACCAAATTACATAGACAGCCATATATTCTGAATTGTCAAATGGTTTCTTAGCTTTGTCCTACCCTGTATTTCCAAACATTAACCAATAGTTGTATTTTGGGAATGTCTTTTTAAACAGTTTATCTTTTATGCATTGTTTTCATTTGACACTTAAAGCCCACTGGCAACTTTCCCTTGGAAAAAGTCACACAAAGCCCACCTTTCGTGTGTTTACTGAAGTGGGAAAGAACATCCAGTCCATAGGAAATGACTTCAGGTTTAATGTGTAGCATTAATACGACAACTTTTATCTGTTTTACACTTTCTTTGTTTATAAAATCTTGGCTAAACATTCACTTATTGCAGTGTGATAAATTATATCTTAGTCATGTTATTTCCCCAAGTTTTGAAGGAAATACAAGGGATTACGACAACAAAAAGTTTTGAAAGGCAATTTTGAGGTAAAGTGGGATGCGTTATGAAAGATTTTTTGAACGTGGTGAATTTTAGGGAGTGTGAAGACTTTCGGGAGGGAGTTGCAGAAAAAAAATTTGAATCACATGCAATTGAAGCGGCTCTTCTCATTTCCTTTGAAAGTGGCACGGCGGAAGCACTTTGATAGTCTTTGACACAGCTCAAGTAGACACTGGTTTGTTCGAGTCTGTGACGTCTACGCATGCAAAGTACATTTATACGAAACAAACAGACCTCCACAGGTGGATGATGTAAAGTGCACTTTCCAGCCGATAACAGATCTGAACCGGGAGGGAGGCACTTGGAGACAGTCCGCCACCCTTGATCATTTGTGTGTCTCCTGTGGTGGCCAGTGAAGCGATGTATAAAATATAATTATGACAATAATTAAAATATTGCATTCGATGAATTGATTTCTGCAATGATTCAAACTGCTGCTTGCTGTTCACTAATGAATGGAATACGTCTGACATCCCTCACACATGTCCACAAAGCTTACGTTTCCGATTGCTTGTGTCCTGTTAAGATCCACCATAAACATGTTGGAACAGTGGTCCACCCACAGAGCTGGACTTGGACATGGTCTCAGCAGGCAAAGTTTAAACCGACTTTTTTCCACTAAATTGTCACATGCACTCAATATGTCAAAGGACACGCTCTTATTGCACCTGTATGCCCATCCTGTCACAAACCTGTTCACCAAATTGACAAACAGGTGGAGCAAGGCTTGCGTTTGCACCAAAATCAAGATATGACAGTTTTTGCTTTGCAGCGCAGATGCACTGCTGATACAAGTTGAGCCTCACATGTTTAGAAAACATCAGAAGAAGAATGTGCAGTACAAGGGAAGCGGTGAAGTCGACTCATGTGACAATTGAGAATTTTAAAACAGTGGATGCAAGTGGTGGACTTAAAAGGGATACATTAGTGATGATTGACTTTTTAATTGCTTCGATTCAAATCATTGGGGTCTGTCAATCACCCCGTTACCTATAAAGTATGAAATTGAAAAGTCAAGTAAACATTTTTTTCTAAATAAAAATGAGTCATCAAGTGACCCATTCTGAATTTTACATAATAGCTACTTCTTTGCTGAGTTTCTTTGCCCTTGACTCGGAAGCTAGACGGGGAAAAGAGCCAGAGCCACTTTCTAGCGATGACCAGCGTACACTGCCTGAAAAACCTCAAATCCAAAAGGCAAACAGTTCTGAATTGTGTTTCGTAAGATGCACATATTACCATTTGATAATTTACTTTTTATAACAGAGTTGGTGTATTTGTTTTTGGCGATGGGTACATACCTACACCAGTTGCCACACTAATTAGCAAGAGTAATTAGATGGCTTGCTGATGAAGGTAGGTTTGCTTCTAAAAGAAACAATAGAATGTCTGCTTCCCGATAGAGCACAGGTGTCCAACTCAAAGCCCGGGGACCATATCTGGCCCTCCTAATGATTTAATATGGCCCGCGAAGGCAAATCATGTGTGGCAACTCCCATCATTGTTGTTAAAATATGTATAATATATAAGAAATAATAAAGTATAATAATATAAGATTTCAAATTCTCATATCATAAATGATAACATTGAGACATTGAAAGCATTTTTGTGTTACCAAACATCAACAATAGTTGGCAACAGAACATAACCCTTGGTTTCTGATTCCAAAACTAGTTCATAAATTTGATGTGTAATATCATGAAGCGATTAAAGATTTTTATGGTTTCAGTAATAACGGCCCTCTGAAGGAAACTATAATCCCAATGTGGTTAAAAATGAGTTTGAGACCCCTGCTGTAGAGGCTTGTGTGGGCTTCCAAGTTTGCAGTAGATTTCTCTGATTCAAGACAGTTTATTATCCCTCTCGTCGGCCCTAGTCATCAGCACAAGTCTATTTCTGCTATTGGACAAACTCATTTTCCTTTCGGCTTGTCCTGTTAGGGGTCGCCACAGCGTGTCATCTTTTTCCATCTAAGCCTATCTCGTGCATCTTCTTCTCCAACACCCATAATATGTTTTTATTTAATATGTACTGTATGTTTTTATTGGCAGCATGGTGGGTTAGGCGTAGAATGTTGACCTCACAGTTCTGAGGACCAGGGTTGAAATCCGGGCGCCGCCTGTGTGGAGTTTGAATGTTCTCCCCGTACCTACGTGGGTTGTCTCTGGGCACTCCGGTTTCCTCCCATATCCCCCCAGAAAAACCTGCATTAAATGGAGACTCTAAATTACCCTCAGGTATGATTGTGAGTGTGACTGTTGGTCTCTGTGTCTTGCGATTGGCTAGCAACCAGTTCAGTGTTCTCCCTGCCTCCTGCCCGATAACAGCTGGGATAGGCGCCAGCACTCCCATGACCCTCGTAAGGATTAGCAGCTCAGAAAATGGATGGATGGATGTTTTTATCATGTCTGTGTCATTGAAGTATGCATGTGTCATTCCAGTAAAGGCTTTTTTAAATAGTTTGTTCAATGTTGTTAGGTTTTACTATTAATAGTGATTATCTTAATATTTTTGTACACTTGTTTGGTCAATAAGAATGCTACATTAGCCATACCTTTTATAAATATTTCAGATGGCAAACAGTTTGACCCTGAAACTGATTCATTATGCTTCCAAGGTTTTCAGAATCAGAATGATTTTTATTTTGCCAAGTATGTCAAAAATGCACGTGGTAATTTGTCTCTGGTAGTTGGAGCCACTCCCTTACGGCAAGACAGCCAATTGAGAGAGCATACTTTTGGAACACCAAAACATTGTGAGAACATTCAAGGAACAATAAAATGTTTGTAATGCGGCAATGGTGGTACACTTTTTTTTTTTTTTTTTTACTATTGTGCAAAGAGATGCTCTATCCTCGAGCAATTACAGCAGTTTAATCCCTAATAGAGCAAATAGTCCACTGCAATGACCACTGTGGAAAGAGCACCGAGTTGTCAAGAGATATACACAGTTTAAAGTAACTAGTAGTGTGATCATCTGGGACAATGTCAATTGTGCAAATAGTGCAGCGTAGTGAGTCTGCTATAGTGAGTGCATTAGCATTGTGTAATATATTATAATAATTGGCCCGGCACAAATATGATATTTCAAAGATTCAGTATGAGATTTTGAGGGTTTAAATTGAACACAAATGAGTGACATCTTGCTCTGGTTTAACTTCCCATGTGATGCACTCAAGCTGCAGTGCTCATTGTCGAAACCTTCAAACACAAGAGGCAATCTGTCAGTTGCCCATCAGCTTTTGATGTCATATGAACTGTATCACTGAACAATAAATTAGAAGACCTTATATTCTTTTGCATCTTGCTTCATGCATTTGTTATTTGAATTCAACATTTTTTAAAAACATTTTTTTCCATATCCACATTTACCTCCCTTCTGGATTTTTTTTGCTTTTGTTTTAAAAGCTGACATTTGCCATTTTCTGCCAAACAAGCACAAGACAGGCCACAGGCAAGAGTTTGAATTTGAAAGGATGTAACTCAGTGGACATGTTGCAGACAAGACCAAGTAGGAGGGCTGTGTCACGGCGGAGAGTGTATGTGTGTGTTCGGTGTGCAGCGGGTGGGGGGCATTGGCAATGTCAGGTTGTAGAGACAGACGAGGATTTGGAAGAGTCAAGTGCCACTGAAAGAGAGGTTGTTGGTGGTCTTCAGAGTTGTAGCAGCTGCCTCTGAAAACAAGTGGAAGAAAT
Organism: Syngnathoides biaculeatus; assembly: GCF_019802595.1. Lineage (NCBI taxonomy): Eukaryota > Metazoa > Chordata > Actinopteri > Syngnathiformes > Syngnathidae > Syngnathoides > Syngnathoides biaculeatus. The sequence goes on along the minus strand of NC_084652.1, from coordinate 20,124,275 downwards.
AAGAGAAACAGAGAGAAAGAGCTTGAAGGGGGGCAGACGAGTCTGACGTCACTTATTTGTGGCCCTAACTTTAATCTGTTGAGAGAAAAAGTGAAGGAAAAAAGTCCTTGGCCGCAGCCCTTACGTGCTCCAGACACATTGTACTTTACTCTGCCAATCAGTGTTCAAGTGCAACACAACACACAAACCACACAAATTCTTCCATCCTTCCTCCTCTCTTCTGCTTATGTATTCTGCCAAGGTGCTGGAGTGACAACAGGCCATTCATTGTGGAGGTAGAGGAGAAAGACTGTGGATGTTTCCTGTGTCTTTTTTTTTTTTTTTTTTTGGAAGGAGGGCGGCTGTAGGAAAAAGCGGGTTGTGAATGTGGCGGAGAGGAGGGCGGATGCATATTCCTGAAATGGTGAAATGCGACTGAAAAAGGGGTAAAAAAAGAGAAAGTAAATCAATGAGTGGGAGCGAGCGAGACTGGGGTGAGTAAAAACCAAGAGGGCGAGGGGAGGGAGAACTGGGATCACAGAAGGAGGGAGGGGGACGGGGGTTCGGGAGAGAGAGTGGGCTACCATGCCGAATGAGTGAGAGAGGCGGAAAGGAAGCTGAGCTCCATCCGATGAAATGAGGTGAAAGTAATTCAGCATTAATCAAGCCAGAGCAAAAGGGAGCAAATACTGTGTTTTCTGCCCTCTTATTTGCTGAGGACCTGAAAGCCAAGGTGTGAATGACGGAACCTACAGGGTCCAGCTGAGTAGCACCACTGGATCACAGCATCACATCATGTCTGAATCGAACACCATTGCTGCTTCCACTGCAGACCAGGTCAGTCCCAGATGTTTTCATTTGTAGTTTGAATTTTTTTTTTTCTTCTTGAAGCTTGTCATTTTTACTCTCGCCACTGGATAAAGCACGAGGGGTCTAGTCTTGGACAATACTTTTGCAAAGTAGATTTCAGGTTAGAGGTGAACTGCGTTTAAATCCTAATTTGAAAGTAGTTAGAGGCAGTTTATAGGCGCAACCAAGTTGAGCGTGTTTCTTGGACTATCAAAGAAATGATTGTTTTGCCCGGAGCTGCCTGGACAACGGTACGGGCTCCTGAAAGAATTGAATTCATCAAGACGAGCTATTGTCTACGCCGCCTTATTTTTCGGCGATCATTCAGGGGTCTGTGACGACTCAATACCCCCCACACCACGTGAGGAGGGGGACACAGCTTTTTAAAAACCTGACCACGTGTGGCGGCCCTGAAAAGTTTTTATAAGTAATTGCAGTGGGAAGTCTGGGCTTGCACTGTGAGAGATGGGACTGGTAAGGAAGTGGGCTGTACCGCCGTGTGTGTGAATAAGACTGACAGAGTATAAAAGTAGAAGACTCCAGAAAAGGAAGATATTTATGCCCACGGTGCCCTCCCCCACCCGCAAGCCACTATAATCACACACATTGACACAGTCGTCCTTTTTTCTTAAAATGGCAGCTGACTTTGAAAGACTTTGAAACAATTAAATTGCCTGCTCTTCTGAGGATAAACAGATTATTTATGATATGTCGGATTAAACAAAAAGTGTGTGGACCCCACCATGCTGCCATGCAACGCTTTGAGCCAAGTCCTTGTCTCCTATTTCCGATATCTCCGGTCAACTGAATCAGCTTGTCACGCAAATATTTACACTTGTACACAGACTTTGAGACATATACACATAGTTTTTTTCAATTCACACATGTAGGCGTATGGATGGCAATATTGGTTCCAAAATATTGATAAACAATAAATATGGCATGTGTTTAAAAAATAAAATAAAAGGAAGCAACACAAAAGTGAGATTGTACATCTCATTGCATTCATTAGGAGACAGAAGTGTGGAATCCACAGTGGCCAGTTGTTACTGGCATGACTGCTATAGAACTCCCGTGGAGGGAGGGTCAGGATCTCTCTAACCCCGCTCATGTCAAAGGTCCCGAGTGCTGCATAACACACTTAGCTGTGACATAAAACCCACATTAGTTTATGAGCTACTATATTTATTAAGCACTGTATGTCAAAGAACATTTACAGTGTTGAAAAAAAAAAAAAACTCGATTCCCCCTAAATTCTTTGGCAGATAAAATTGTTCAACCAGGTCCATCAGAACATTGTTCTTTTGTTTTTAGTTAATCAAGTTGTACCGATGTATTCAAACTGGTCAAATCAAATTCCAAAACACTCGGTGTCATTCATTCAATTTATGCGTCTTGAAATTATATTTTTAAAAAAAAAAAAAAAAAAAAAACAATCAAAGAGCTCAATTCAATCGACCTTTAAATGGCATGCCGTCATTGAATTGCTCATCGAGTAAATTCACAAACTGTATAATCAGGTATTTTTTTTCACATTCTAAATGACTGTAAAACAAACCGACCCTTTTATTTCAATGATCTATTCCTCTGGTTAAGCAAAGCAGTATGGAAGTTGAAAAGATTAAGATATTATGCAACATTTCTTCCGACAAAACTCTTACATTAACCACTGACATGGATTAGTAAGTAAAAATCACATATTTAACATTTGTTTCTCATGGTTCCTGTGCAAATGTCCAAATAATACATATGTTGATTATATTTGCAACTTTTTACATCGTTCAGATACATTTGAGCCCTTGATATTACAATCACATTTCTTGCTGTGAAAGGTCTGTAATTCTTAAATTTGAAATGTTCCATTTTTGGAAAAACTTTTCAGTTGACATCACATCTTAATGGAGAAATCCTATTGTTGAGATATATGAACTAAAAATGTTGAACTCTGCACCTGACTGCACATATTTTCCTTGGCATAAAAGACAACAACAATTTATGTCGCTAATCATAAATTTACTCTTAATTGTCATTGCAGCATTCAATATTGTTTTAGTTGTGATCAACCGGTTCGGACTTGTAATGTGTACATAGCCATTTCAGACATTTGAATGACATCAATCCATTTGGCAATTACCCACCCCCACCCACCCCCAGCCCCTCCCTTACATTTTCTCCAGCTACTGTGTTTACTGTACACATTTTCCAAATTCCTTCCACTAGGCTTGGGTATTCGGATGCTTCCTCTCAGCACAAGAATGACCTCAAGGTATTAGAAAGTAGTCAGAGGTCCTCTAATTTCTGGACATGCTTGACTAATAATTAAAGTAATGAGTTCTGATAAACAGGAATTCAATTAAGTGAGTCTCCTGTGATAAATTCTGACATCCTCTCCCTGGATTAAAGAATTAGACGAGATCGTTAGAACTTCTGAACAATCATCACAGCTAATTGCTCAGTTATTACTTTTGACTTTGCATCGTCTGAAAGAATTAAGCTTCATTTTTGAGGGGTTTAAATGTGACTTAAATCTGTTCTTTACGTTTGTCTGGAAATTACGTGTTCATGCTCACTGCACTTTGTACTTGTATTCTCCAATTATTGATATTTTTAGCAGCACAGTTGATCATGGCCAATTTGGAAAAAGAATCAAACAAACAAAAGAATAGCTTTAACAGATTGACCTAAATTATCAATTTGTACATAAGCAGATTTTCTGCATTACACCGTACTGTGCCAAGAAGATAATGAGGCCTGTTGTGTTGAAAAGTACCGGGATTCAACAGTTTAGTTCCAATATCAACATATACACATACAGTATGCACATATGTGTACTATTTGAACATACAGTACATACATGTTTAACCCGTCACCCCGGGAGTTCAGTAAGGTTTCACACTGATAATTTGAGTGATGCCAGATTCTCTTTAAACAATCACCCTTACCTTAAAATTTCAGTCATGCGTATTTAATATAGATTCCATGTAATGTTTGTACAGAAAGGCAACATTTGTCATGGACACTTCATTGTCAAAAGTTTCACGATTAATAAATGGAGTACGTGTAAAAACACCATATACTGCTGGAATACGCAAGCCACACCAGTAGCTGACAAAGTTGCTTTTTAAAGAAACAGCATGCACACGTGCCTCAAGTGCTTGTTCTCCCAGATTGTGCTCATAAATCTAATTGTATGCATTCACCTTCTACCTAGGCAGGTACACAGATAGACCGCTTGTGGTGCTCCAGCACTAAGTGTGCTTTCTGAGACAGCCCAAGACTTCTGTCTTCACTGTTTGGACTGAAAAAAGAATGATATTATTTTAAAAGGCAGCGCTTGTAACGGGAATGTTTTCTGATGAAAGTGTAATTTTTAAGTACTTTAAGACTTCAAGTTAAACCTTTTGACAATCAAATGTGCAAACCAACATTCTTGTGGCTGTGCCCGCAATCAATGTTCCTGATGTGTAACCTTTGTTAACCTTTTTATTGTACATTTAGGCGGCAAAGTATTATGAGCTAAATTAATGATATCCCGAGCTGTTTGCTACAGTGTATATAGGACACAGCAATTTTACACTATAAAGGCAATGATGACGTGCAACTAAAGCTCATTAATTCAATCATTGGCGCAATCAAATTCCATAAGATAAATTACTTCATTGAGATTGCCCACTTTAAGACATAAAACATGATGTAACATTTGTAGTTGTTATTAAATGTAAATATATATTCCAACAGGGGACCATATTGGTACAGAAAATTATCAGAGGACAGGTGGTGCAGTTTATGGGATGGAAATGCAACACACCTCTCTTTACTCGTTGCACCAAGGCTTCGCAAGTAATACATATAAGAGATGCGGAAAATGAGAAAAGATGTGTGTGCGCGCATGCGAGTGTGCACTTCGTCCAGCTTTCAAGGACGGCTTTAACCTTCCATCTCACTCCGACTTGACTTGAAGTTAAGCTCCAGGCTCACAGCTACCTTGCAGAAAAACATGTTCAAATTCCACAACACACAAACAGCAAACTTAGAACACATTTGTGAGTGGCTGGCCAGTGTGATGAGCTCAATTTATACGTTGGAAGAGTGAAAAGACTGTTGGAACAGTGTTTTTGGGCTACGGATTGCCAAATGTAATGATTTGAGCGTGATAGTTTTTCAGAATCTGTATTGGTGCGTAAAAAAATTATTTAGTTTAGATGGAATGAAGTCAAGTGTATAGTTTGTACTTTTAAGTGACGAAGTGCATTGTGACACTAGAGTGTTTTGCATCACGTCATTTTTCAACGTATTTTATTCTTCTACTCTTTGAGCCTTTAGAACAGGAAATGTCATCTCAAAGACGAGAACGTAACATGTTCCTTTAACTATTATTGTACTGCATCTACTGTAATGCATCTTATTTGCTTTGATTTGTTATCCTTATGCTTAGGGACTTTTTATCAAGTCTTAGGTCTACAAATTGACAATAAATGCAGCTGTGCTTGAATATAGATCCCGATTACAAGATACAGTGACGAAAATAAGAATTTGAAGACCATGCTATATTGCAATTTCTCCCACTTAGAAATCATGGAGGTGTTGAAATTTTCATCGTAGGTGCATGTCCACTGTGAGAGAGATAATCTAAAAAGAAAAATCAAATCATAATGTATGCTTTCTTAATGATTTATTTGTGTGATACAGCTGCAAATAAGTATTTGAACACCTGAGAAAACCCATGTTAATATTTGGCACAGTAGCCTTTGTTTGCTGTGACAGAGGTCAAACGTTTCCGGTAGTTGTTCACCAGGTTTGGACACACTGCAGGAGGGATTTTGACCCACTCCTCCACACAGATCTTCTCTATATCAGACAGGTTTCTGGGCTGTTGCTGGGAAACACGGAGTTTCAGCTCCCTTCAAAGATTTTCTATTGGGTTTAGGTCTGGAGATTGGCTAGGCCATGCCAGAACCTTGATATGCTTCTTACGGAGCCACACCTTGGTTTTCCTGACTGTGTGCTTCGGTCATTGTTATGTTGAAAGACCCAGCCACGACCCATCTTCCATGCTCTGAGTGAGGGAAAGAGGTTGATCCCCAAAATCTCACAATACACGGCTGCGGTCAATCTCTCCTTAATACAGTGCAGTCATCCTGTACCATGTGCAGAAAAACACCCCAAAGGATGATGCGACCACCACCATGCTTTACAGTAGGGACTGTGTTCTTGGGATGGAACTCATCATTCGTCTTCCTCCAAACACGGTTAGTGGTCTCATCTGACCACAAAACTTACTCCCATGACTCCTCTGTATCATCCAAATGGTCAATGGCAAACTTAAGACGGGCCTTGACATGTGTTGGTTTAAGCAGGGGAACCTTCTGTGCCATGCATGATTTCAAACCATGACGTCTTAGTGTATTACCAACAGTCAACTTGGAAACAGCTCTTTTCAGGTCATTGACCAAGTCCTATCGTGTAGTCCAGGGCTGATTCCTCACTTTTCTAAGGATCATTGAGACCCCACAAGGGGACATCTTGCATGGGGCTCCACTCCGATTGAGATTGACCGTCATGTTTAGTTGCTCCAACATTGGACCTTTTTTTCACCAAGCTGCTTGGCAATTTCCCCGTAGCCCTTTACAGCCATGTGGAGTTGTACAATTTTGTCTCTGGTGTCTTTGAACAGCTCGTTGGTCTTGGCCATGTTACAAGTTTGAATCTTACTGATTGTATGGGGTGGACAGGTGTATGCAGTTAATGACCTCACACAAGTGGATCTGATTCAGGATAATACATGGAGTGGAGGTGGTCCTTTAAAGGCAGACTAACAGGTCTTTGAGGATCAGAATTCTAGCTGATAGACAGGTGTTCAAATACCTATAGGCAGCTTTATCACACAAATAAATTGTTAAAAAAAATCATACATTGTGATTTCTGGATTTTTCTTTTTAGATTATCTCTCTCTCTCAGTGGACATGCACCTACGATGAAAATTTCAGACCCCTCCATGATTTCTAAGTGGGAGAACTTGCAATATAGCAGGGTGTTCAAATACTTATTTTCTTCACTGTATTTAAAAATATTCCACATTTGAACACCAAAACCATTTGCCGCTTTGGGTCAATGTCCGTTTCGGCCAATAATTTGCATTCTAACTGAAAAATTTTGATATTTCTTCATACCTTTTATCCTTTATATCAACAGACTCAATGGTGTACACTAATCCCTCATTTTTAACAGTTAATTGGGACCAGATCCACACGCGAAAAGTGAAAAACCACAAAGTAGTGGGTGATGTATGTTTATGTGGGTACCAGAATGTTTAAAATATATAAACGGTATTCTACTTTGCATATTTGACATTTAACATTTAATTATAAAACCTTATATATATATATATATATATATATATATATATATATATATATATATATATTGCATGTTCTCCCTGTGCCTGCGTGGGTTTTCTCCGCGCACTCCGGTTTCCTCCCACATTGCAAAAACATGCATTAATTGGACACTCTAAATTCTCGGTAGGTGTGATTCTGAGTGCAAGTGTTGTCCTGTCTCCATGTGCCCTCCAATTGGCTGGCAACCAGTTCAGGGTGTACCCCGCCTCCTGCCTGATCACAGCTAGGATATGCTCCAGCACTAACATGACCCTTGTGAGGATAAGCTGCTAAGAAAATGGATGGAGGGATATAACATTCTAAAACACTGTATTATATTACTGTATAGTTAACATTCATTGCTCGGAGACTTCTACTGGAGGCGTTGCCGATTTTGTGTGTGGTTTCTAGAATGTTTAAAATTTATACATACATTATACATTTATACTTTGCCTACTTAAGACAAAAATTACAACAGTATAAGTATCCAGTTTATAATTAAAACATTTTTATTGCAGTACAGAAAGTGACAAACAAAACAAATGCGTGATGTCTTCTCTTGGCGAGCGCAGAATGTTCCCAACGCACCGTTGTGATGCCACCTCGTCCCAACAATGTGCCTTTCTTTGTTGCATCACATTGTTTAAAGGTCAAATGTCGTCAGACGGATGATTTTAGGTATATTATTAATGAAAAACCCGCAGCCAATATGGTCCCATGTGTTTTTTTTCACCACAAAACATGATTTTGACGTATACAGCTTTTTGTAACTCCTGCCATGAAAATCCTCTCGAGGGATTTGTTTTCGAGAAGAAGCAGGAAGTGACGTACAGGACAGAGAAGCCCCCTAGGGGACTTGTTTCCATTAGTTTTATCTCCGGGAAGGTAGCTCGTTGTTCCTTCGTGTTAGCCAAAATTCCGGCTCATTGCATTGCTGGACATTGCTTGAACACTCGTGAGAATGGAATTACCCTTCATAAGTTTGAAAGAAACCCTGTTCGTTGTGAAAAATGGATTGCACTGGTGCAGAGAACGAGAGCTTTGTGGGTTCCGAATAACAGGTAGGTGTATACAGCTCAAAAAAAAAATAGTTTGGGCGGACCACGTTATCGGTCTCTCTCATAACGTAGTAAAAGATTCGCTTATGAAATGTGTTGATGTGCACATACAACTACTAAAAAAAATAATAGTTTGGGGCGGAGCATGTAATCGGTCTCTCTCATAACGTAACAAAAGATACACGTATGAAATGTGTCGATGTGCACATCGCCCAGCCAACAATGTCTCGATAGTGTTCATCGAGTACTGCGGCGACTTTGAACATACCCCTAAAAGCAACATAGCTAGGCTCCACCTCCTCCTTATATTCCACCAAGGGTGCCGAAACTCAGCCACACCGGCTGAGGCACCGCGTTCGGCGGTCACAGCTTCTGCGAAGGCTGCGTGTCGGGCTTTGCGATGGAGTCCACTCTGAAGAACCCAGCCGAGAATGCGTTACTCAGTCGCGTGTGCGCTAAAGCGCCCCAGCTCGACTGTGACGAAAGCAGCGCCGCTCGGCTCTGTCATAAGCCACACCGGCCGGCTGCGATGAGCCACAATGGATCGGACGGGATGCAGTTTGGCCGTGATCGGCTATCATCTGAATATGGCTCGAAACAATAGTGTAATATTGCCCTGAGGGCTCGAAACAATAGTGTAATATTGCGCCGGTAACTTCACTCGGTTGTGTGGTGTTCTCCTTTTCAAAAAGAGCTTTGGTGTCAGAAGGGGCGTCGGAAAAATGCGAATATCTTTGTTGTTCGGCTTCCATAGTAGCAGGCACTGCGCGTTTTCAGCGGCGGAAGTGACGATGACGTCAAGGACAGAGGACGCGACTAATATGGCGACCACTTGGATGTCGAGGGACACTCAATTGCGCAACTCTGTGCGTGGGTGATGCGCTCTCCGCTCACTTTTTTTTTCGTATAGACATTGAAGTGAATAATATATGTATTTTTCATTACAATATCTATTTTAGAATGTTTATAGGGATGACACCCGGGCTTTAAGCACTTATAGCATCATACATTAAGAGCAAAACAAGAGCGCAAATATGAGATAATTTTATGTAATCAAACAGTGCTGACGGTGTAACTGAGGTTCTTATCTTTGAGAAAACCTGTTGTTGGCTTTCTTTTTCCTTTTTTTTTTCAAAATTCCCTTGTACAAGGACATAACCCTGTCAGGTCAGTTCCTAAACTCAACAGTTCTTACCATAGTGTCGCACGTTTCTGAGGCTGTAACGCTTTTGAAATTTTTCAAACCAACCTTTCCTTGCCGAAAAGTCTCATCCTTGGGAGGATGAATCCTTCATTGCAGCTTGAGGTTCGTCAACACTTTCTTCAGCCTCTTCATTGTCACACATTTTGCTTCCTTATTAAAGGTTATTGAAGCATTTTTATGGATGTTTACCACATCATTCTTTACGGCGCACACCACTGATTCATTCACACCATAATGGCGCCACAAAAGCTGTCTTCAAACGTATCAAAAAGTTGTACTTTGTTGCTGTCATCATCTTCCTCATCCTAAACCCCTACATCATCATCACCAGGCTGTTTTTCTGCAATCCGCTTTCCACAAAGCAAACACAGCTACCATTTCGAACGATCCTCTCATTTCGTATCTTCCTCCTCCGCTTGGGTGCTTTGGAGGAAGCTTTAACCTCACCACAGTGCTTTGGCAGCATTATGAACTACAGAGGCTATCACGCACACACTCAACAGCGTAGAAAATGTCAGATAGGAAGGACAATGGAGAGGAGGGAGGGAGAGTTGATAGGTGGGGCTACGATGATGTGCAGCCAATCAGATCATGAGATGAATCCACAGATGCTCTCATTGGTCGATGTCATGCCGGAGCCCATCATTTGCCTTGTATCAATGTGTTTTCCCTAATACAGTACATACTTTGTGCTGATCTGAGGGTGCAAAAAAATCTGATGGACTGAAGCCGCAAAAGGTGAAGCAGAGAGTGGAGAGAGATTACTGTACTGTAAAAACAGGAAGACATATTAAGTGTTCATTCCAGGCTTGCCGGAACGCATTAGCCAACACTTCCTCTCAGTTTTCTCTGTCTAAACCCAAATAAATGCTGACAAAGTGTATTCAATAGATTCTGAGCAGTCAGTTTGCAAGGACTTTGAGTTGGCTCTGGATTAAGTATAGGTGTGTTCAGTTCCAATGTCTACTCCATCCAGTTTGAATCTACTCCGGACCTCACGCCCGATATCCATGTTGGAAGACTTATGGCATACACAATCATGAAGTAGTCATAGAAACGACAAGCCCTTACTTAAAGATGGAGGCAGTAAAGTTTTAACTTCTCGGAACTCATTGGAGAAGCAATATGATTTATTGCGCCGTTGTCGAATGTATGTTACTTAATTCATGTTTGTAAGTTCAGAATGTGTATATATTTTGTGTGCAGGGGCTATCATTTCTTCCAGTAATTTTTCTGCTCAACCACTTTTATTGTTTTGGTTCAGTTTACTGTACTTATTTTTTATGAAAGTTTCGTCTGAAAAAGAGGCTTGAAACCCCCCCCCCCTCCAAGTAATGCAAAAATGCCCCACACGTATAGAGTGGAAACCAATGCCATTTAGCTTTTAACCTGTGTAAATCAATTACTTGACAAAGCAAGCCTTACAACAATGCATTTCAGCTCCACTGCTCATATAATTGAGCACAGCATGCAAAAAGGAAAGAGGTGTGCGTGTGTGTGTGTGTGTGTGTGTGTGTGTGTGTGGTGTGTGTGTGTGTGCATGTGGTGAGAGGGGGAGGGTTTAGGGAGATGCAGGTGAACAGCTTGCGAGAGCCAACAACTCCGCAGGCCAATCTCGCGCATCAGTTGACAGCCATACCCAATGAAGGCCTACGCACAAGTGAACTTGTTAAGCAAATGAGTGAATAAGCAAAGTGGGAAGGGGGGTTGTTGTGGAATGGGGGACATGGCTGTAGTTGGCTGACTGTCTGCAAATATCACTGTCTGTCATCCTCAAATGCTTCTATTTTATACGTTATGATGATCAGTCTTTTTCCCCCTTAAACAGCTCTCAGGATCCATCTCTATTTCAGCCTGCCTCATCCTATTTTTCATTTGCTCATGCTCATGTTGACAGTCTGCTCGATTAGAGAACAGGATGAGATTTAGAGATTATCCTCAAATTTCCTCCTTCTAAAATGAGGAATAACTACAATGGCAAATGTGTGTCTGTGTCCAGGTTTGTGTCTATTTTTTTCGTCTTTTTGCATCATCTAAAACATGCAATTATGCATGTAACACAGACTGGAGAATACTCCATTGATAGGAGATTTGTCGTTTTTCCCATAATGTAATGTCCAACCATCTATCCATTTTCAACACCGCTTATTCTGGTTAGGGTCATGGGGCGCTGGAGCCTAACCCAGGTAACGGGCGAAAGGCCGACTACAGTTTCAACTGGTCGCCAGTCAGCCGCAGGACACACATAGACACGGAAAACCATTCGCACTCATCTTCACACAGTCACTGAGTGGGAACTGAACCCACGGTGCCCACACCAAAGTCAGGCGAGCGTAACACTTTAAAAAACAAACAAAGGAAAAAAAAAACACATCAAGTAGTAGTAATATCAATAGTACGAGACATAGCTGCTTCTGTGAAAAAGGCAAGATTGTACCTTGCACTGGTTCCCCAAAATACGCTGGACATAAACGGCCCCATGACCGTGACCTGTGTAATGAGCACCAAAACTGTGTGTCGGGTGTAGATTAGACTGGCGTTGGCCATTACATAGACTGGTGCAGCCCGGTGGATTCAGTACTAAGCGAGATGTGCCAATGAAGGTGTGTTGACAGCTGACTTCATTTGCCACCCATCAAATTGCCTGCTCTCGTTTCCTTTAAATGTAACGTAATGACAAGCTTGACGGAGACATTTTTGTGGAGAAGATGATATTTTTTGTGTGTCCTTTGCAGCTGTTAGACCAAGCAGAATGGACAATCTGCATCCCTTTTATGCTGAAACAGCTTTACTGTGTCATAGTGGAGTTTTGAGGCTTCTTGTGTGAACGAGAATGTCGTCCTACACCCTTACACCCAGTGAAATTAAGGTGTAAAGTGTAAGAAAATACACATTGCATTGTTTGAGTGTCTGTTTGTGTGCACATGTCGAGTCTTCAGGGTATTGATGTCTATGTGATCATTGCTACTAACAATTATGAGAAAGTTAATTGTGACAACTCTCTTTAAAACTCCTCGTAGTGTAATTAATGTTCGATACACTTGAATAAACACACGTTCATGTCCACAATTCTTTTCTGTATGCATTGATGTCAAACATTAAATGTTTGGCTCCCCTCAGTGCCTTTGGTCCCAACCTCAAAACAGATCTGGTTGCTTCTTGGTCACACCTACCCTGGACAACCATGTTTCGTACTTCACAAAGAAACAAACAGACATAACTAGCCTGCAACCCCCTCCTCAAGGGGGTAGGTATTTCACAACGCCATCATGTTGCGTGAAGGTCCAATAGTAGCAGGAAGTTAGTACATGTACAAATCTTACTAAATCCACTCAGTAGTGTTGGTGCCAACACAGACGTGACAGTAAGCCTTAAGTTCAGATATGATTGCTATATGTCTACTGTATATAAATCTCATTGATATTTTATATACTATAAGAATTGTCCAACATGGTGAACAAGTGGCTCCCATGTCTGCCTTGCACTTCTTGGGACCTGGGTTCAAATCCAGCCTTGCCTGTCTGGAGTTTGCATGGTCTCCCTTTCTCTTTGTGGGTTTTCTCCGGGATCCTCCAGTTTCCTCCCGCATTCCAAAAACTTGCAAGGTAGGTCAACTGGAGAATCAAAATTTCCCGTGCGTTTGACTGTGTATGCAAATCGTTGCATATGTGCCGTGCGATTGGCTGATGACCAGTTCAGGATGTACCCCGCCTATTGCCCAGAGTCAGCTAAGATAGGCTTCAGTACAGCCGCAATCCTAGTGAGGATAAGCAGTATGGAAGATACATGAATGAATTAATTTCAACATCATGTACCCCTATGAAAAGGCAACAGTAAATAATCACACATTGAATTTGACATAAATTAATGATCACCAATTAGCCCCAAGTTGACATCAGAGGCCTGTCTGTCAACTTTTAGGTATATTGCATAGTAAACTCAGCATTACTTTACATTTGTGTCCTTGTGTACAATGACAGTACAACACTGAAGGGTCATTTATTTCGCTAATACTCATGCAAATGGAACATCTACAGTACATGAGCAGCAAAATCAACAAGCGTGTTCAGAGCAGTATGGGCACTCCTACTTCAGGACCATCACATTTCAATAAATAAAGCTCCATCAACCCCACTGCCTCTCAACCCTGTAAACTTTACAGTGTACAGCATGCTGGTAAACACTGCTCACAGACTCCCAACATGCTATAGTAAGGTATCATGCACAAAATAATATACATGCAGTAGAATCACAACATGGCAAGAAACTCCAGTTGTCACTTATCTTTTTTTTCCATTTTGTTTTCTCTTTAAATATGGTATTTGACCACTGAATGTTTAATTAATTTTAATTGTGTCATAAATTGATAAAAAATAAAAATAACTCACAATGTTAAAGTGTTGCTCGTGTTTGCAGATGATCGTCAGTTTGATAATAAGATACCGAGTCAGATTTGGAGTGTATGGACTGATGAAATCTTGTGGACCTTAAACGTTTGGATGAGCAATCCTTCATAGACATCATTTTAACCTTTCTATGCCTGGCAACGCACCCATTGATTGATATTATTCAAGCATGCAGGAGGATTAATTCAGTCTCTGTCCAAGAGGATCTTTTGGTATGTGGTCCCAATGGTAGCAGGTTGAGAGGGCACAGTCAACACTGTCTTTAGGCCTATCACTCTCACCTCACAGCTCGCTCATAAAGAAAGCTTTGAACAGTGTCTTTTTTGGGGAATCCAGTGGGCATATTGAATTATTGAGGCATGATCTTTCAATGGGAAATAACATGTGGATTTGTTCAACCAAAGGGTTGAAGGCTTATTGAAAACAACTATTGTCCCTTGTTCCGATTGTACTTAAAGATATTCAAAATTTTATTTGTCAAACGAATATTTGAGGGAGCAAATGAATATGAAAGGAAAAAATGAATGGTACTTGAACTGTGATAAAGTGCTTGATATGCCGAAGAATCAGAACATTTAGTCCCATCCACCCATCCATTTTTGAGCTGGTTATCCTCACGAAGGTCACGGCAGTGCTGGAACCTTTCCCAGCTGTCAACGGGCAGGAGGCAGGGTACACCCTGAACTGGTTGCCAGCCAATTGCAGGGCACATTGAGACAAACAACAGCACTCACAATTACACCAAGGGACAATTTAGAGTGTCCAATTAATGATGCAAGCTTTTGGGATGTGGGAGGAAACCGGAGTGCCTGGACAAAACCTGCACAGGCACGGGAGAACATTCAAACTCCACTCAGGCGGGGCCAGGATTTGAACCCCGGTCCCCAGAACTGTGAGGCTTTACAGCTGCACCACCGTGCTTACGGGTTTAATCCCATTTTATTTTATTTATTTTTTCAAATCTAGTTTAAATTGGGAACTCACCTCATGTAATACACAAATATATTGTGTAAAATGTCTCAGTCATCTAAATCTCCATCATGGGCATTATAACTTCATTTATTCCCTTGTAGTGCAATAGGACCCTTTTTTCCTCACTCTTGTTCATGTGAATGAAATGCTTTAATGTTATAAAGCCAAACCTTGCGTAATACGTTCGACTTGAGGGAGGCACATAATTGCTCAAAAATGATGCACGGGGCTCAGGTGCGGTCTTTCAACTCTCCTCTTGTCCTGTCACGTTGCTGGCCTCGGATTTGATTCCAACATTGGAACTTTGTTGACAGACTTTGAGTTGAGTTGACAGACAAGGGAGGTGATCATCGCATTATGTTTTAGTTTATCAGAAGTGTTGGAGCATTTTCAAATTTACTTCAGGATTTCCAATGTACTTTTTTGGTGATAGCAGCTTGAATCTTAACATTGGATTTTTCTTCAGTTAAATGTTTTTGTGTGTCCTAACCACTATGAAATTATGGCAAAATATACATTTCTCAGTTGAGCATGCATAGTTGACTTAACATTTTAGGGGAGCATTGCTGTTTCACTCTCAAGATAACTCTTTCAGTATTTATTTTATGGTGTCACAAAGCATAGGGCATCAAAATGACAGTGACAGATCTACATGTGCTTCATAAAACTAAACACGGTCTCAAAACTGACCTTGAAAATAGAGGAAAGTTGCTCAAAGGAGGCAAAGACCATGTGTGGTCTTATATAAACCCCAGATGGTCCCCCCCCTCTCAAAAAAAAAAAACCAAACAAAAAAAAACGTGACAGCGAAATGGAGTATTGACTGTCTGACTGACCACACAGCTCACAGGAGCAAACACCATGGGCCACAACACCTGGGTCGAGACATCGGGGGTCATATAGTAAGAAAACATGTAATGACAAACTCAAAGTTCAAGTTTTGCCCAGGGGGTCCAGCAATTAAGCAAAGGTTACTCTTCTCTAATTTATGTTGGCTCTTAGCCAGGAAAAAAACATTTTGGTAGATTTTAGAACCCATTCTAAACATTTCAACATGACTTCAATTTGAAAAAAAAACAAAAAAAAACGTTATTGCACATACAGAAGATATCATATGGTTTTCTGGAATACCTTGACTCCCCCCCAAACATCACAGATGAGTAATTGTGAAGTTGGTATTAATCTTTTTTTTACGCCGAAATGAGAATTCAAATGCACACTTTCATTTTATGGTAATCAACCAGTAGAATAGGTATTGTAGTTCAATGAAAAAAACAACACGTAGTACACAAAGGGAATGCCTACTCAACCACATGACAAAAGTAAGACAATTAATATAGAACAGTTAAAGCTGAGAAAGCAGTTCTCTGAATATAAGCTGGCAAATCGAGTACTTTTACATTACACAACTTACGTTTAGCATTGTAGGCTTTTAAAGAATTGGTATATTTTCAAAATTGGAATTCACTGGTTTGTAAAGGGCAGCATGGTGGATCAACTGGTTAGTGCAGGGGTCGGGAACCTATGGCTCACGAGCCATACCTGGCTCTTTTGGTGGTTGCATATGGCTCGCCGAGCCCTCATAACGACATGCTGTCCATGTGATATTTGTCGTGCAGAAAAGGTTTGTCCTAGTGGCGTTGCCGTAGTTAGGTGTCTGCCATAGTGAGTTGCCGTAGTTTTTGCGTGGTAGTCGAAGTCCAGTGGTGCAGAAGGGTCTAATACTGTTTTTATCGGAACAACTATTTATGGAAACGCTTTTGACAAACGTCGCTCAAAGAAAAGAATACGAGAACCACCGAAGTTTTTAACAAGTATGAACAGCCATTGTGGAGATGGAGGGTTCTGCTGTGTGTTTAAATCCACAGATGTGGAGTATGCCAACGCGTTCGTATTCGACGTTGCCAATCAACATTTTGCCAAGTTCGCATCAAGAGAAAATAATCAAACGAATAAAAGACACGCCTTTGTTGGCAAGAACTGTTCACCATCCTACCAGGATGACAGAAAATCAAATTGAATTACGTTCACGATTAACGGATGGAAATCTCAACGCCTGCATGAAGATTAATCTGACAGTGTATGAAACATACTGTCAAGCATTAGCAAAACCAGGAAGCACCTGAAGTCGCATTAATGGTAAGAAGTGCTTTTGTCATCATTGGTTACCAACATAATAATGTTATTTAAAAGAATTCAAAGACTGTATTGTACTCTAAAAGTATTGGTTTGACATAAATGTGCAAATACACCTGTATTTCGTTTTTTAAATATTGCATGGCTCTTTTGAAATTATGTTTTAAAATATTTGGCATTTATGGCTCTCTCAGTCAAAAAGGTTCCCGATCACTGGGTTAGAGCATCTTCAAATCCTGGCCCCGCCTGTGTGGAGTTTGCATGTTTTTTTCTGGGCACTCCAGTTTCCTCCCACATCATAAAAACATGCATTAATTGACCCCTCCGTACAGGGCACTTAACCACGCCTCCTGAAGTTACATCACCCCACGTGTGCTAACCTCAGACAAACAATTAGCAAAAATGGCAGCGCAGGAAGACAAGGCCAGAGCGAAACTGTCCGATTTACCAACTGATTTCTCACTCGGATTCTTAGCTAACAGTGAAATATCGTTGAAAAGCAGACAGCAGGGCTTCAAGTATTTCAGCGAGGGGTATTTCAATGGTATTTACATGCATATCGACGGAGAAACCATTGATATTAGTGCAAGATCTTTCCAGAGTCAGAGGAAGACAGAGAAGCCACATAATATATTATAACCCAAAGACGAATTCGTCATTGACAGTTTCCTATTTTCGTGTTACCTATCACACTTGTGTGCAGAATCTGTATGTGTATCTGTATAGCCGTTTGTGAACCGCCGTATGAAGGAAAAGAAGGCGAGGCTTGATTTACGAGTTGTTTCTCTCATTTTCTTTGTGTAACGTCACACACTCCCCTCAATAATTATTCTTGAATTAGTGCCGAACCTACGTAAGTCCCGACCGAATACGACAATCACTACTTTAGTGTCCTCAAACATCCTTCCTTCAGTCTTGGTGTCTCGGTGCACGTCGAAGGCTTTTAGTACTCGCTAGTCCGGTTTAGCTTAGCTCGCTAGCCGCCAACAAAGAGACACGTTTGTGCAGTCAGATCATCGCAAAGTATCGCTCAACACAGATCAAGTGTGTCAATCATTCACACGTAGCTATGTAATGCAAGCGAAGAACTGCTAATTCATTTATATGAGACATGTATTGAAAATCAAATATAGGGCATACCTTCGTGCAAACAAAGTCCGGTTTAGCTTAGCTCGGGACCGCCGAACAGAGACACGTTTGTGCAGTCAGATCATCGCAAAATATCGCTCAACACAGATCAAGTGTGTCAATCATTCACACTTAGCTATGTTATGCAAGCGAAGAGCTGCTAATTCATTTATATGAGACATGTATTGAAAATCAAATATAGGGCTTACCTTCGTGCAAACATAACTGTTCCGGTTGATGGATTCAGTTGATCATGCGGTCTTCCACAAAGTTTGATCCATCGAAGACATTTTTCGTACTCGGTCTTCTGTTTTGGAAAGGCTACGAATTGAACTCCACCAACTAGCCTTTCAGGATACCTGTTGTCACTATTATAAAGTCCGTGACTACACCTCTTAACCAAATCTATTGTTAAAGAACCCAAATACGCGATAAAACGCTAACAAAAGCTATACTGGACCATGCAACGTTGTCTGAGGGAATGGCGGGTCCAAAAGGGGCGTGGTTTATGCAGATCTCTGGCCTCTGATTGGTCAGCGACGCGGATGATGCAATTTCTACGGAGGGATCAATTGGAGACTCTAAATTGTCCGTAAGTGTGATTTTGAGTGCAAATGATTTGTTGTTTCCATGTGCCCTGCGATTGGTTGACAACCACTTCAGGGTGTACCCGCCTCCTGGTCAAAGACAGCTGGGATAGGCTCTAGCATGCCCGCGATCCGAATGAGGAGAAGCGGTAAAGATAAAACAAACATAAACATGCCTGTTTTTGTTTTCATATGATCACCTGCTTTTGGCAAAAAAAACCAAAACAAAATGATATCAAATAGTACCTTCAAATGACCTGATATTCAAAACATTCAGTTTTTAATAGTTCCCCAAAAACTTCCCATGGAAGGTTTGCGCCAACACCTATTACCCAGCATACTACAGGGCAGTTTAATCTATCTCAGTAATTTGTTTACTTGTTATTTACTAATTATAAAATGAACAGAATTCCAAACTAGTTAGTGTTATCATGCTAACATTGGAAGTTGAAAACAAAGCACCGTGGTATAGTATATTCCTTTTTGAAAGTTGCTGGTGTTACTTTGAATAGAAAAAGTATAATTTCAGTTTGACCACAACAAAATTGTATTGAAACTGAAATCCATCTCAATGCAACACATCTTAACATCTAACTAACAACAATTAACTTTTAATAATGATTCATTTTAGTTAATGGTAGGATATCATCGGTATTGTGAAAGTTTATACCAAATTATGTACTCTGTAAGCCTTCCAATACCATTCCCAGTGTTTACAGTATTTTTTTTAGTTAGAGACTTTTGCACGAGGCAACATATTAGATATTGTGTTTATGCATCTGTGTGTGTATATTTTATGAAGGCACACCTAGTTGCTGACAGCCAAGTCAGAATTACAATATGTCTCATTTGTAACAAGAAACATGCAGCTGCAGTCTGTCTCGAGCTTTTTGTGTCCTTCCAAAATCAACCTCCGACCGCTGCGAGGGCACATCCAGACTGCTGGGACAAGTTTCATTCTAAGCAATCTCCTCAACAACACTTGTTTCCTCTGCTCTATGTGTGTTTGTTCCACCTGCTCGAAGATCTTGGGATGCTAAATACAAGCCCTTTATTTGACTTTTCTGACATTACACCACATCCAGACTTAAAAGACTTTCTGAGAGAAAAATGTCTCCTGTTTACTTTTTGAACTTGTTTTTGATATGTGGGTGTCCAGCTCTCTCTTTCCTTACTCATGCCTCTCTGCAGTTCTACTAGGTAAAGTGTACAATTTGCTCTTGTGGTTGTCTTTCAATTACAATATTTTCTTTAGTCCTTTCCTTTGTATGCACCAAAACACATTTACCTATTCATCAGAACTTGGTTTCATCCAATGCTCTCCCAAAAAAATAAATACATAAATAAAGTGGCTTCATTATCATTCAACCTAAACTATTGCAATAGATCCTTTATAAAAATAAATTGAATAAATAAATGTACGATGACATTGTCTATGGAGTACATAATGAAAATCAGTCACGTTACTTTACTCTCTACGTCGTGTTTTCACATTAAACAGCCTACCACTCCCTTTGAAGTCAACATCCCCATTGTATTTTGATATCTTGCCCCTTCCGTGGAGATCCACACCTCTTGTGGGTTACTACAACACTGTCTTTTTTTTCCCTCAGAGAAAAGCTTATGCCACAAAGCAGCTGGAAGTAATTAAGTGAGGTGCACATTGGCTGAAAATTATGACTTTATTTACCAAGACACAGACATAGTGGTACATTTGTGTATCTCATATGGGGACTGCAGTCACTCAGTGATTGTGTGCATTTCTGTAAATGGATGTCTGTCTCTCTGTGCCCTCTATTTGACTGGTCACCAATCTAGGGTGCATTATGCCTTTTTGCTCTAGTTGGCTGGGATAGATTCTAGATCCCTTTGACTCTGAACGGGATAAAAAGCACAGAAAATAAATGGATGCTTGATGCTTGAATTATTTTGGTTAAATAGATTTGATTGAAAGAAAGGCCTTCCTCTAAATGAAGGCTTTACTCCTAATACAAACCAAAATGCAGCCCTATGGGGGCACAAACCAGTGCAATCTGTAGGCCGGTCCCAAGCCCGGATAAATGCAGAGGGTTGCGTCAGGAAGGGCATCCGGCGTAAAAACTGTGCCAAACAAATATGAGCGTTCATCTAAAGAATCCCATACCGGATCGGTCGTGGCCCGGGTTAACAACGCCCGCCCCCGGCACTGCTAACCTGCAGGGCGTCGGTGGAAATTCAGCTACTGTGGGTCGAAGACAAAGAAGAGGAGGAAACCGGATCCAGCGTCAGAAGAAAAAGAGGAATGCACAGAGCCTACAACTGAGTGTAGGGACTTTGAATGTTGGGACTATGACAGGAAAAGCCCAGGAGTTGGTTGACATGATGATGATTAGAAAGGTTGATATTCTGTGCATCCAAGAGAGCAGGTGGAAAGGTAGTAAGGCTAGAAGTTTGGGAGCAGGGTTTAAATTATTCTACCACGGAGTAGATGGGAAGAGAAATGGAGTAGGGGTTATTTTAAAAGGAAGAGCTGGCTAAGAATGTCTTGGAGGTGAAAAGAGTATCAGATCGAGTGATGAGACTAAAATTTTAAATTGAGGGTGTTATGTATAATGTGGTTAGCGGCTATGCACCACAGGTATGAAGTGACCTAGAGTTGAAAGAGAAATTCTGGAAGGAACTAAATGAAGTAGTTCTGAGCATCCCAGACAGCGAGAGAGTTGTGATTGGTGCAGATTGTAATGGACATATTGGTAAAGGAAACAGGGGCGATGAAGAAGTGATGGGTAAGTACGGCATCCATGAAAGGAACTTTGAAGGGCAGATGGTGGTGGACTTTGCAAAAAGGATGGAGATGGCTGTAGTGAACACTTATTTCCAGAAGAGGGAGGAACATATAGTGACCTACAAGAGCGGAGGTAGAACCACGCAGGTAGATTATATTTTGTGCAGACGATGTAATCTGAAGGAGGTTACTGACTGTAAAGTAGTGGTAGGGGAGAGTGTAGCTCGACAGCATAGGATGTAGTATGTAGGATGATTCTGGTGGTGGGTAGGAAGATTAAGAAGACAAAGGTAGAGCAGAGAACCATGTGGTGGAAGCTGAGAAAGGAAGAATGTTGTGGCGGCCTTTCCGGAAAGAGGTGAGACAGGCTCTCGATGGACAACCGAAGCTCCCGGAAGACTGGACGACGACAGCCAAGGTGATCAGAGAGACAGGCAGGAGAGTACTTGGTGTGTCATCTGGTAGGAAAGGGGAGAAGGAGACTTGGTGGTGGAAACCCAAAATACAGGGAGTCATACAAGGAAAGAGATTAGCGAAGAAGAAGTGGGATACTGAGAGGACTGAGGAGAGGCGAAAGGAGTACATCGAGATGCGACGTAGGGCAAAGGTAGAGGTGGCAAAGGCTAAACAAGAGGCATATGAGACATGTACACCAGGTTGGACACGAAAGAAGGAGAAAAGGATCTCTACAGGTTGGCCAGACAGAGGGATAGAGATGG
Source organism: Syngnathoides biaculeatus (assembly GCF_019802595.1). Lineage (NCBI taxonomy): Eukaryota > Metazoa > Chordata > Actinopteri > Syngnathiformes > Syngnathidae > Syngnathoides > Syngnathoides biaculeatus. The sequence goes on along the minus strand of NC_084652.1, from coordinate 20,102,096 downwards.
GAAGGATGTGCAGCAGGTAAGGGTGATTAAGGATAGAGATGGAAATGTGTTGACTGGTGCCGGTAGTGTACTAAATAGATGGAAAGAATACTTTGAGAAGTTGATGAATGAAGAAAATGAGAGAGAAGGAAGAGTTGAAGGCAAGAGTGAAGGACCAGGAAGTGGAAATGATTACTAAGGGGGAAGTCAGAAGGCACTACAAAGGATGAAAAATGGAAAGGCAGTTGGTCCTGATGACATACCGGTAGAGGTATGGAAGCAATTTGGAGAGATGGCTGTGGACTTTTTGACCAACTTATTCAACAGAATACTAGCGGGCGAAAAGATGCCTGAAGAATGGAGGAAAAGTGTTCTAGTTCCCATTTTTAAGAACAAAGGGGATGTTCAGAGCTGTGGGAACTATAGAGGAATAAAGTTGATGAGCCACACAATGAAGTTATGGGAAAGAGTAGTGGAGGCTAGACTCAGGACAGAAGTAAGTATCTGCGAGCAACAGTATGGTTTCATGCCTAGAAAGAGTACCACAGATGCATTATTTGCCTTGAGGATGCTCGTGGAAAAGTACAGAGAAGGTCAGAGGAGCTACATTGTGTCTTTGTGGATCTAGAGAAAGCCTATGACAGAGTACCAAGAGAGGAACTGTGGTACTGCATGCGTAAGTCTGGTGTGGCAGGAAGTATGTTAAAATAGTACAGGACATGTATGATGGCAGCAGAACAATGGTGAGGTTGCCTTAGGTGTGAGGAATTAAGGTGGAGGTGGGACTGCATCAGGATCAGCTCTGAGCCCCTTCCTGTTTGCAGTGGTAATGGATAGGCTGACAGATGAGGTTAGACTGGAATCCCCTTGGACCATGATGTTCGCAGATGATATTGTCATATGCAGTGAAAGCAGGGAGCATGCAGAGGAACAATTGGAAAGATGGAGACATGCACTGGAAAGGAGAGGAATGAAGATTAGCCGAAGTAAAACAGAATATATGTGCGTGAATGAAAAAGTAGAGGGGGAAGAGTGAGGCTACAGGGAGAAGAGATAGCGAGAGTGAATGACTTCAAATACTTGGGGTCAACAATACAGAGCAATGGAGAGTGTGGTCAGAAGTGAAGAAACGGGTCCAAGCAGGTTGGAACAGCTGGCGAAGGCTGTCTGGTGTGTTATGTGACAGAAGCGTCTCTGCTAGGATGAAGGGCAAAGTTTACAAACAGTGGTGAGGCCGGCCATGATGTACGATTAGAGACGGTGGCACTGAAGAAACAACAGGAAGCTGAACTGGAGGTGGCAGAAATGAAGATGTTGAGGTTCTCGCTCGGAGTGAGCAGGTTGGATATAGGATTAGAAATGAGCTCATTAGAGGGACAGCCAAAGCTGGATGTTTTGGAGACAGATTCGAGAGAGCAGACTTCGATGGTTTGGACATGTTCAGAGGCGAGAGAGTGAGTATATTGGTAGAAGGATGCTGAGGATGGAGCTCCCAGGCAAAAGAGCGAGAGGAAGACCAAAGAGAAGGTTTATGGATGTGGTGAGGGAAGACATGAGGGCAGTTGGGGTTAGAGAGGAAGATGCAGGAGATAGGCTAAGATGGCAAAAGATGACACGCTGTGGCGACCCCTAACGGGACAAGCCGAAAGGAAAAGAAGAAGACTCCTAATAGAAACCAACTTCTCTCAGCCACAGCGAGGTTCGTGTCTCACAGGTTACAGTGGCCAAACACCCAAACTGCAGGATGTGGGTTTGATCCTCAGCTCCCTTTGAAAATGTCATTTACAGTATACCTGATGCTGAGTCATTATTGCTTCAATGAGGATTGAGGGGTTTCAGTAGTTTAAATGTCAAAGTTCACCATACTTATAAAAAGCCTTTTACCCTTTGCTGTATGACAATATGTAGATAAGTAATGCTCATGCTGAGCTTTTCATGTGAAGTCCTTTTTTAGTCATAAACAATTTGTACCTGTTTAATTAATTGAAGGAACTCATAGCCAAGGATTTAACCTACTTTCTGTATTACCATATTTACTTTTTGCTGGACATTCATCTCATTCCTATTTTCAGAGGAGAATGCTCAAACTGAGCATCTTCTGCAGTTTTTTTTTTTTTTTACCAGAAAATCTTGAAGGCAAATGTCCAGTCATCAGTTTGTGCCCTCAACCTCAATTTGTATTGGGTTATGCAGCAGGACTAAACTGTAACATACTAGGAGGTTGACCTCTGAATGGCAGGGGGAAAAAAAACTAACAAAGAGTTTTAACTCTCCCTGCCAAAGATCGAACTTAAATTAATTGAGAAGCAATATTATGACCTCAAATGGGTGGTCCTTCCTCGAAAACCTTCCAATATGACTGACTTCAAATAATTCTGCAAATAAGAGTGGGCCAACATTCCTCGACCCTGATGAGAAATTCTTATTGACAGTTATCACAAATGTTTGATTTTATTTATTACTGGTAAGGGTGGTTCAATCAGGTATTAGTTTCAGGGGCTACAGAATCCTTCACTGCTTATCCTCACCTACGGGCAATTTAGAGTCTGCAATTAATGTTGCATGATTTTGGAATGTGGGAGGAAACCAGAGTGCCTGGAGGAAACCCACGCAGGCGCGGGGAGAACATGCAAACTCCACACAGGTGGGTCCAGGATTGAACCCAGGATCTCAGAACTGTGAGGCCAACGCTTTACCAGCTGATCCACCTTGCCGGCGGACTACAGAATGTTTTCTCTAAATCATCAAATTTTTAGACTTCATATTTACTTGCAATATCTTTGTAAGATGTTAAAATTTGTTTGATCTGAAATATTGAAGCGTGATAAACATGCAAACGATATCAGAAAGCCGGAAGTAAATACTCTTTCACAGCACGGGAGCTGAGGTTTAAGAGCAGGGGGTGGGGGGGAGAGAGAGAGAGTAGAGAGAGAGAGAGAGAGAGAGAGAGAGAGAGATGAGAGAGAGAGAGAGAGAGAGAGGAGAGATAGAGAGAGAGAGAGAGAGATAGGAGAGCTCCTCTCTAGAGCTCTCTGAGATCGAGCGCTATAGAGTAGAGAGCGCGCTCTCTTCTCTATCTCGCTCTCTCTCGCTCTCTCCTCTCGAGCTCTCTCTCTCTCTCTCTCGCTCTCTCTCGCTCTCTCCTCTCTCTCTCTCTAGATCTTCTCGAGCTCTCTCTCTCTCTATAGGAGATCAGCCGAGAGAGAAGACTGACCGACCAACATCTGATGGCAGCAGATGGAAGCTTAAAATCAGGACGACAAGACCAAATGCTTCTGAACTCTTCTTAAGGCGATAATTTCACTTTAGATCCTGTTTGCTCCACTGAATTCACTTCATGCTAACCTTGCAAATGAAAGTCCTTTATATTATTTATTCCCATATTAGATCTATTGAACCTGAGTACCTGTATAAAACGAAACTGAAGACATGCCATAGTAGATGTTTTTTTGAGTACGCTGGCTGTAAACCAATTTAATTTATATTTAACAAAACTCACACAAACTAGTGCAGTATTTTCTGCAAGGTGACACAGCTGTAGAGTGTTGGTTTCACAGTTCTGAGGACTGGGGTTCAAACTGCTGCCGCCCCCTGCGTGGAGTTTGCATGTTCTCCCCGTGCCTGCGTGGGTTTTCTCCGGGCACTCCAGTTTCCTCCCACATCCCCAAAACATGCATCAATTGGACACTCTAAATTGCCCCGAGGTGTGACTGTGAGTGTGACTGTTGTCTGTTTCGATGTGCCCTGCGATTGGCTGGCATTCAGTTCAGAGGGTACCCTGCCTCCTGCCCGATGGCAGCTTGGATAGGCTCCAGCACTTCCGTGACCCTCGTGTGGATAAGCGGCTGAGAAAATGGGTGGAAGGATGGATGTACATTTGGAGAAAAACAGAGATTAGATAGATAGATAGAATAGATAGATAGATAGATAGATAGATAGATAGATAGATTGGCATAATGGTCCCCTGGGTGGCCATATCCATGTAAAAGGAATGTCTTGTTGCAGCGCTGACACGTGTAACACATCGACTGGCTGTCACATGAGTTCACCTTCACTGTGTTTTTGTTTTAGAATGGAGCAGTTCCAGGTGAGCCAGTGAAGAAGGATGAAAACTCCCGGAGAGGGAACTGGGGGAACCAAATTGAGTTTGTCCTTACGAGTGTTGGCTACGCTGTGGGCCTAGGCAATGTTTGGAGATTTCCCTACCTCTGCTACAGAAATGGAGGAGGTACGCATTTTATCAGAAACATATTGCATGAAAAGCTGTATAATGAACTTTACACAGGACAGATTGAATAATTAACTGAATTAAGACGAAAAGAAAATATTTACATTTTATATTTTTGTTTCGTTTCTTGAACAGTAAAGTCTTGTATCTACTCATGCTTACAGTGCAATGTCTATTTACCTCAGTATATTGGATGAAATTGAATTAGGAACCCATCATTTGGATGCAAATCAGGCATTTAGAGCTCCATTTAGCAATGTTTTTTGACATGATGCCTGAATCAAATGTAATTTTTTAGTTCACTAGAGCATGAATGCTTCCACAAAACAAATAAGATTATGTAAAAAAAAAAAAGGGTTTCATAGCGATGGTGAAGAAACACAGAACCACACATGGATTCAGATAGTTATGACACACTACATTTCTGCGTTCACCTGGCTTTTTGCTTCATTTCTCAGTTGTAATTAATGTCGTGAGATGAGTGACATTCCAGTAGCTCTATCAATTCAGCTCAAAGCTATGTTTAAACATCAGGGGCTCCATATTTGTAGACTGTGCAGTGTGAACCGCAGCAAATGGTGCACATCTTGACATTCATGCCCACGCAAGGCTTGTTGTGCGTGTTTGCCAACTTTCCAGACGGGTCTGCGCTGAGCTGGCTTTGGCGCAGCGCGGGTGTGCCCTCGTACAGTAAGCGGAGTGAGATTTTGCTCCACAGAAAGTCTGTAAGAACCGAGGCCTGGGAAGACCAAAAACATAAGTTGTGGCTTTGGCATCTATTTGAGATCCTCAGACGTATGTGGTGGAGGACAAATGATTTCAACAGTGGGCATCCGAACCGCTTTAAGTATTCTACAAATTAATAATTTTATGCATTCTTATCATCCATCCATTTTATCTCGCCACTTATCCTTACGAGGGTCACGGGAGTGCTGAAGCCTATCCCAGCTGTCAACGGGCAGATGGCGGGGTACATCCTGAAGTGGTTGCCAGACAATTGCAGGGCACATCAAGACAAACAACCGCACTCACAATCACACCTGGGGGCAAGTTTGGCTGTCCCTCTAAGGAGCTCATTTCTAATCCTATCCAACCTGTTCACGCCAAGCGAGAACCTCAACATCTTCATTTCTGCTACCTCCAGTTCTGCTTTCTTTTGTTTCTTCAGAGCCACCGTCTCTAATCCGTACATCATGGCCGGCCTCAACACTGTTTTATAAACTCTGCCCTTCAAACCCAGCAGACACTCTTCTCTCACATAGAACAACAGACACCTTCCGCCAACTGTTCCATCCCGCTTGGACCTTTTTCTTCACTTCTTTACAACACTCACCATTGGTCTTTATTGTTGACCCCAAGTGCTGCAGCCTATCCCAGGTGTCAACAGGCTGGAGGCGGGGTACACCCTGAACTGGTTGCCAGCCAATCGCAGGGCACATAGAGACAAACAGCCACACTCACAACCACACCTAGGGGCAATTTAGAGTGTCCAATTAATGTTGCATGTTTTTGGGATGTGGGAGGAAACCGGAGTGCCTGGAGGAAACCCATGCAGGCACGGGGAGAACATGCAAACGCCGCACAGGCGGGTCCGGGATTGAACCCGGGACCTCAGAACTGCGAGGCCAACGCTTTACAACTTGATCCACCGTGCCACCCTTCCTGACGCAACCCTCTGCATTTATCTGGTCTTGGGACAGGTAGCACAAGATTGTGCTGGCCAATGGGCTGCAGATAGTCAAAAAGAAGAAGCAATCAAATAAACAAAGTCATCACATAAGACACACAATTCACATACTACCTAATCTATGTTGAAGTTAAGGTCAAATGAAAGCAATCACATAAACACAGTCAGCCCCTAAGGTACGCAAATCACGTACTACCTGTGTGAAAATATAAAGGAAATAGCGATTTAAAGGATATGTGGATAGAAGGGATTCAAACCACAATGGCCCTCACTCTAGTACAGTGATTTCCAATCTTTATAGAGCTAAGGCACATATTTTACACTTGAAAAATCCTACACCACACCAACAAAAGTAAATGTCACCAAAAATGAATTGATTAAATACTGTATGTACTTCCTGCCATCGAATAGAAGAGGATTTTTTGTTCTGTCAGCCATTGTCCCTCACTGGCATAAATAGATGAATAAAGATACGTTATTTCTTGGAATAAATGTTTTTTTTAGCAATTACATTAAATTGGATAACTTCTTACGGCACACCTGAAGAGCGCTCACGGCACACTAATGTACCCTGGCACACTGTTTGGGAATCACTGCTCTAGTTGCAGAAGGCTGGGTTGGGTCCACGTTCAATGTTTGGCCCTCGTTGTATGCGCAGTGAAAGTAATGTTGTCAGTGCGCTAAGATAGGCTAACTTAGGCCGAGCAGCTTCAGTGGGAACGATATGGCTCCAATTTGGGTACCAAGGTAAGACTTGTTAAATTTCCCATAAGTACTCACGACTCTCATTGTACAAGTTATGAAGTTACTCACGTTTGATGCTTCTTCCACAGCATGGAGTGATCACAAATTTGTCTCGTTGTTAGCCTGCTAAGCTACAGTGGTCTGGGCCTAAAAGATACTTTTAAGTTTACGTTTCCACTCGCCAACTTCCTAATAAGTACTCACGGTCTTCGTTGTTTACGATATATAGGTTTTGTTGGTCGTGTAAGTACTAGCGTTTGATGTTTACCTCCTCAGCAAATATCTGATTACATATGCGACTTGATTTTAAGGAGCTAGTCTAGGCTAGTCTAGGCTGCACAGCTTCAACCCGAACAAATACGGCTGATTGGCACACCTACTTTTGCTAAATACCCCGGATGTGCGCATCTGAGGGATTACATCAACCCAGTCTATTCCACCCTTTCACAGAGTGACATCACACTGGATTTGTGCAAGTGATGAAAACAGAGCCGCAAGTTTTGTCTTTTATAGGGCAGAGTACAGCCCGTGTACATTGAAGAAAATAAGTATTTGAACACCCTGCTATATTGCAAGTTCTCCCACTTAGAAATCAAAGAGGGGTCTGAAATGTTCATCGGAGATGCATGTCCACTGAGAGAGAGAGATAATCTAAAAAGAAAAATCCAGAAATCACAATGTATGATTTTTTTTTTAACAATTTCTTTGTGTGCTACAGCTGCAAATAAGTATTTGAACACCTATCAGCTAGAGTTCTGACCCTCAAAGACCTGTTAGTCCACCTTGAGAAGTGCACCTCCATTCCATGTATTATCCTGAATCAGATGCACCTGTGTGATGTCGTTAGCTCCATAAAGACACCTGTCCACCCCATGCAATCAGTCAGACGCAAACTTGTAACGTGGCCAAGACCAAAGAGGTGTCCAAAGACACAAGAGACAAAATTGTACAACTCCAAACGGCTGGAAAGGGCTAAGGAGAAATTGCCAAGCAGCTTGGTGAAAAAAGGTCCACTGTTGGAGCAATCATTAGAAAATGGATGAAGCTAAACATGACAGTTAATCTCAATTGGAGTGGCGTCCCATGCAAAATATCACCTCGTGGGGTCTCAATGATCCCGAGAAAGGTGAGGTATCCGCCAAGGACTACACGACAGGACTTTGTCAATGACCTGAAAAGAGCTGGGACCACCATTTCCAAGTTGACTGTTGGTAATACATTAAGACGTCATGGTTTGAAATCATGCATGGCATGGAAGGTTCCCCCTGCTTAAACCAGCACATGTCAAGGCCCATCTTAAAAGGCCATTGTCATGAAATGCAAGATTTTTAGTATGTTGTCAATGAAAAAATGGCAGCCGACATGGACCCATGCGTTTTTTCACCACAAAACATCATTTTGACGTATAGAGCTTTTTGTAACTCCCGCCATGAAAGTCCACTCGAGGGATTTGTTTTCGAGAAAGAGCAGGAAGTGACATACATGGCAGGACCACCCTCAAGTGGACTCGTTTGTTTCTGTTAGTTTTATCTCTGGGATGGTAGCTCGTTGTTCCTTCATGTTAGCCACAATGCTGGCTCGTTGGGTTGCTGGACATTGCTTGAACACTCGGGGGGTGGATTTATCCTTTATAAGTTTGCAAGAGACCCGGTTCGTCATGAAAAATTAATTTCACGGGTGCAAAGGACGAAAGCTCCATGGTTTCCAAATGACAGGTAGGTGTGTATACAGCTACTAAAAATATATATATATATATATATATATATATATATATATATATATATATATATATATATTTTTTTTTTTTTTTTGGGGTGGACCACGTAATCAGTTTCTCATAATGTAATAAAAGATCCGCGTACGTATGACAGTGATGCTAAATGTGTCGATGTATGCGTCGGACGGCTTCCGCGTCAGGCTTGCCCGCGAAGGCTTTGTGTCGGCTTGCCCGCGAAGGCTGCCAAGACGGCTCGCCAGTGAAGGCTGCCGCATCGTGCCTCGCGGACGACCACGGCTTTGGCCGGGCTGGTTCATACATACTCTCTGGGACTCTGTCGCCGCCGGTCACGGCTTCGGTGCCGTGTCTGCCGGTCACAGTTTCGGCTTGGGTGGCTCATCTTTGGCGCTGAGGTGGCTTATCACGGTGTCGAGCCGGGCCGCTTTACGGTGTTATCATCACACGCGGCTGAGTGCGCCATTGCCGGCAGGGTTGTTCATAGCTGCCGCCGTCGTCCGTGATGAACAACACCGACGATGGCGGCAGCGATAAGCAATTGTTTATGGCGCACTGAGCCACGAGCGACGACAACACCGTAAAGCAGCCCGGTTCGGCGCTGTGGTTCGGCTCATCGCACCCAGGCCGTGGCATTGTGATCGCTCGCAGCTAAGTACGCTACATTCTGTCATACTGTCGGGGAGTCTGTTGTTAGTTAGAAGTGATCCGCATATAATCAAAATATAACTCGAAACGATAGGATAATATTGCCCCGGATACTTGACTCGATTGTGAGATGTTCTCTTCTTCGAAAAAAGCTTCCGTGTCTGAAGGGGCGTGTCCCACAGTAGGGGCCACAGCGTGTTTTCAAAGGCGTATATCCGGGGTGACGTCACGGACAGTAAATGCAGCCAATATGGTGACCACTTGGATGTCGAATGAGACTTCCGCAAATTTCCGCATGGATGACCTGCTCTCCGCTCATAATTGACCCCTCCGTACAGGGCTCTTAACCACGCCTCCTGAAGTGACGTCACGCCACGCGCGCTCACGTAAGACAAACAGTAAAAATGGCAAATACAATACAATACATTCTGAACTGAGACAGACTCCATGGTTCTGATTTCATTCAAATCAACGATATATTATAGATTCTAATTACAATACATTCTTAACTGAGAGAGACGCCATGCTTCTGATTTCATTCAGTCATTCACACGTAGCAATGTTATGCTAGCGGAGAACGTCTCATTCATTTTTACGAGACGTGTATTAAAAATCAAATTTAGGGCATATCTTCGTGCAAACACAGTCTGGTTAAGCTTCTGGCCGTGAGCCAGCAAGAAATCAATACGTTTGTGCAGTCCGATCATCACTAAATATCGCTCAACAAAGAATAAGTGTGTCAATCGTTCACACGTAGCGGTGTTATGCTAGCGGAGAACGTCTCATTCATTTATACGAGACGTGTATTGAAAATCAAATATAAGGCATACCTTCGTGCAAACATATGTGTTCCGGTTGATATTAGATGGATTTAGTTGATTATGCGGTCTTCCACAAAGTTTGATCCACCGAAGGCATTTTTCGTACTGGGTCTTCGGTTTTGGAAAGGATACGAATCGAACTCCACCAACTAGCCTTTCAGGATACCTGTCGTCACTATTACAAAGTCCGTGACTACACCTCTTAACCATATTTTTTGTTAAATAACCCGAATACGCGATAAACCGCTAACTAACCCTATACTGGACCATGCAATGTTGTCTGAGAAAATGGCGGGAGCAAAAACGGGCTTTGGTTTATGCAGATCTCTGGCCTCTGATTGGTCAGTGACGCGGATTGCGCACTATCCACGGAGGGGTCAATTATTTTTTCGTGTTGACATTGAAGTGAATAATGTTACGTATTTTTCCTTTCACTATTTTAGAATGTTTATAGGGATGAAACCTGACCTTTAAGATTGCCCAAGACCATTTGGATGATACAGAGGAGTCATGGGAGAAGGTTTTGTGGTCAGATGAGACCAAAATGGAACTTTTTTCCACTAACCCTGTTTGGAGGAAGGCGACTGATGAGTTCCATCCCAAGAACACCATCCCGATTGTGAAACATGGGGGTTGTAGCACCATGCTTTGGGGATGTTTTTCTGCACATGGGACAGGACGACTGCACTGTATTAAGGAGAGGATGACCATGGCCATGTATTGTGAGATTTTGGGGAACAACCTCTTTCCCTCAGTCAGAGCATTGAAGAAGGGTCGTGGCTGGGTCTTTCAACATGACAATGACCCGAATCACACAGCCAGGAAAACCAAGGAGTGGCTCTTTAAGAAGCATATCAAGGTTCTGGCGTGGCCTAGCCTGTCTCCAGACCTAAACCCAATAGAAAATCTTTGGAGGGAGCTGAAACTCCGTATTTCTCAGCGACACCCCATAAACCTGTCTGATCTAGAGAAGATCTGTGTGTAAGAGTGAGTCAAAATCCCTCCTGCAGTGTGTGCAAACTTCGTGAACAACTACAGGAAACGTTTGACTTCTGTAATTGCAAACAAAGGCTACTGTACCAAATATTAACATGGGTTTTCTCTGGTGTTCAAATACTTAATTGCAGCTGTATCACACAAATAAATCGTTAAAAAAATCATACATTGTGGTTTCTGGATTTTTCTTCTTAGATTATCTCTCTCACAGTGGACATGCATCTATGATGAGAATTTCAGACCCCTCCATGATTTCTAGGTGGGAGAACTTGCAATGTTGCATGGTATTCAAATATTTATTTTCTTGACTGTATTCCTTCAGTGTTCCCCAATTTTATGGTGTACAGGCACCCATTTTTCTCGAGAATATTCTCATGGCAGACCACCAAACAAAAATGTCACAGATGAAATGAAATCTGAAATTATGACAATCTCGTTTTAATGTACTCGTGTATTTATTTACTCAGTAGTCTATGAAATATATGATAAACCTGCAGTGAGCAAAGGTTTTTCTATTGAAAAGTGAAATAGTGTCAGCCTTGTGGACCAACCCTATAAGACAGTTCTGTAGGACAGGAGCCTAATAACTGAAAGTTCCATTTCCCATTTCTTCTTTTTTTTCCCTTTTAGATTCTGGGACCCTAAGTTAATGTGCGCTTTGTTTACTATAGTGCTCTGGTAGACATCACAAGCTGTTTAAGGCATTGCAGTGCCTGATCATATAGTGCTTTTTAGTCTGTAACAGAAAAGATTTTACGACTATCACTTTGCCTCCTCGTTTAAACTGTAAACATTTATGACCCATTTATTGCACCATTTGATAGTCAAACTTAGAAATAAATAAAATCAATAAATAACTACAAATTCAGTTCAGCAAGATTAGCTCAGGAGCACGATACATAAAACACTTCAACTTACAAAACAAAACTGAATAAAATTGAGCAATTTGGTACACTACCTGATATGGCACTAACATTTTTCGCTGGTTTACTGAAGGATCTTTCACATAGTGGGATGATTGTTGGCAATGTTCGGCACATTTTCGCTGAAAATCCAGCGGCTTATCAGCATGACTGTGGTGTAATTTCTTTAAGTGGTGCATTAATTTATTTGGTTTCATGCTGTCGGTTGCCAACATTTTTAGACATAGTAAACGCAGCCGTCTTTCCTCGTTTCTTGCTACATACGCTTCGTCATATTTCCTCGTCTTAGTTTTCGGGTGACTTTCTTTTGTCTTATTATCTTCGCCTCTCCCAGCCTTGCTTTTCATCAATGTTAAAAAGTTTTTTCATGTTGTCTATGGGGTATGTGTATGTTATGGGTTCACTTACTGTACATCAGATTCCCTGCTTGGTGCAATTAAAAAAAAAAAAACAACCTACAGAGCTAATACTCCCTGCGCACACTGACAAAGAGAGCGTCACTGCCAACTACTGTAGTGGGTGTGCATTTACACTTTATTCTAGTACGGCAAAAAAAGCATGTTCCTCAGGGTCACACGTGCCCCGCCCCCCCGACATAGCACCAAAAAATGGTTGTAATTGTTTGTCCAAATAAAATAATTGTAATTGTATGTTATTGTTTTCGATTGTGGCTGAATAATAGGCTATAGATGTCACGGAGGGACTTTCTTTCATTGATAATTTTTTAATTTATTATTATTATTTTGTTTTTAGTTTGCAGGTTTGGCAGTTCAGGGATTCCTTTCTTTTAGTCTCTTTTCTTATGACTTAGAGGTGTGACATTTACCCACAGTGAACTCGCTACATCATCTACAAGCTCATCCATTTTAGCTGGGCTGAAACTGGTGTTGATATTGTCTTTTTCGGTGATGCATAGTATTGTTTTTGTGGGAATACTGTATTGTTAAATTATCAATGTTAAAGTCATACAGTAGGTCTCTACTTTTTTAAAACTATTGTGACGTGCTAGCTGATTTGCAGCAAAACATTACTTGCTCAGTTTAGTCAGGCAGTATTTTGAAGCTTTTAAAGGAGCTGCAATCAAGCCTCCTAAAAAATACAACACTGCATGCTTTCATGTTAGTAAGCTATGTAGTAAGCTATGTTCCAAACCCATATTGGTATAGAATCTGCTCTTATCGAAGTCCTAAATGATTCTGACTCAGTAAAGGTGTCAATTCTGGTCTCGTTGGGTCTCAGTGCTGCTTTTGATACCATAGATCATAACATTCATCTTAACAGTTTGGAAATGTGAGTCGGACTAAATGGAACAATCTTGAAATGGTTCAGCCCCTACCTGGATAAAAGAGGTGTTTCATAAGAATTAGAAGTGTGAAATCTCATTGAATGACAATGACCTATGGGGTCCCGTAAGGGTCAGTTCTTAGACCCCTATTCTTTTGCCTGTATTGCGTATGCTACCCTTGGGTCAAATTCTTCATAACTTTAATGTTGACAATCATAGTTAACTAGATGACACACAGTTGTATCTAGCAGATAACCCCAGTTCAATTGATGTGTTTTGTTACTGTCTCAAACATAACTGGATATCAATAACCTTCTTCAATTAAACCAAAACAAAAATGAGACAAGTGTTTTTGATAGGATATGACAGAGGATTGCTGTTAGTAAATACTGGAGTCACTCTGTAAACCAAATACCAAGTCTGAAAGCTTAATGTACTGATAGGTTCCAACCTGACATTCAATACAAACCCGTTCTTGCGTGTCTCATGTCAACTTGACTACTGTAATGGTCTTCTTAGTGGATTCTTCCGAAAGCGCATTAGACAGTCTCAGTTCATTCAGAATGGCGGCACTCAGGTTCGAACCAGAGCAAAGACTTCAGAACATGTTACAATTCTCAAGTTTCAACACTAGCTCCCAGTCAGCTTAGGACACATTTTAAAGTTCTGCTACTGGTCTATGAACCAATAAATGGTTAAGTCCTGAACACATGAAAGAAATGCTAATTGAATATAAACTAATTATGACTCTGAGATCAACAGACTTAGTTGAAATAATGGAGCACAGAGTCCAAAAGAAAAATGGTGAATTTGAGCATCCAGCTGTTATTCTGCACACAAATGGAAAAAGTTGCTAACAGAAGTTGCATCAGTCCCAGGGATAAATGTTTTTTATTCTTTTCAGCATTGCGTGCTGTTTTTATTGAAAATTGTTGTCTTTGCTTTAAAATGTTTTTTTTGTTGTTTTTCTTTGTTTTTTAATGCTTTTAATCACATGTAGCACATTCAGTTACAAGGTTGAAAAATGAAAAGTGCTATATAAATCAATTTGGTTTGTTTTGCTCAACAAGGCAACCTCAACTGCTTCGAATAAATGATGAGCTTTCTTTTAGAACATCTTATCAATAGTAGTAATTGGGCTTGATTGAATCTCTGAGAATTCCGTTAAGAACTTAGTCACGGTGGTAAATGACAAATAATGGCAATGTTTTTGGGCCCCGTCAACAATGGGGAAAGTTGAAAACAAGACTTTCAAAAGAGTTCAAGGTAAGTTTATTATTTTACAGAGGGGTAGAGGCAATTGGTCTAAGATATTAATCTTGACTAAACCAAATTTCAATCAAACAGAAGAGATCTATGTGAAAGTTTGAGATCAGACCATTCTCCATGACTACTTTGTTTGATTGGGATATAATATTAACAGTCCATGTTTAATTTCTTAATTTTTATGCAGTAGTGATTATGTTGGTTTTATATTTATTCATTGTTTTATTCGTGTGTCTAAAAGGACTTGTTTAAGTTGATTTGTGCGAGGAGGATTCTGACAAATTGTTCAAATGGACATGACTTTATCTTAACGGAAGGATGATAGAATAGGAAATGTTTTTTATGGGGAAGAGTGGGTGCCAGTCTAAGTCTGGCAGGGTCTGATGCTAGAGATTGGAGGGGGAGAAAAGAAGAGGGGCTGAAGAAGGAGGTTAAAGAGTTGTGGGATGGTTGTGGAGATGGGGGCAAAGCATAGTCAACTATGGTGACAGAATGTGGCTGTGATTGCAGGTAGTTATCCAGAAGCAATGGTCTGGGTATTACCCTCGAGATTAAGGCTACCATACCATTGCCAAGTTTGCTGGGGTTATGTCTGCTGGGCTGCAGAAAGAAAGGTGGGTCCAGTTGTCAATGAAGCTGATGCTTTGTTCAGTGCATGTTGACTGGAGCCAAGCATTGAAACCGAGGCTTCAACTTAATCATCCAGTAGCGTTGGACAGCAGTGGAACTGGGTGAAAGATGAATGTAGACTTTTAGAGGTCACAAAGCTATGATTGTTGTTGGTTTATGTCATTAGAGTCGACATGTACATTAACTGCAAGCAGTGCAGTTATGATCCTTGAATGTGATATTTTAAGAGTTTTTTTCTTTGAAGGACGTCTCATTTCCTTGCCGTTATTTGCAGGGTGCCACCAAGCCGGCCAGCACCAGACATTACTAGGGTTTTCACTGAATACAGAAATTAATTTGTGGACTATAACTTTAATAGAAACAAACACAAATGCTTACACCGTCTCCTTAGATTGTTAATACTGATGATGGTGTTCAATAGCCAGCCCTCGTAATTTTTTGAGGAATTTCTACAAAAGTGGAACTAGTCAATTCCCTCAATAGTCATTATCTTATGGTCAAAGATTTTGTTTATGCCACCATCATAGAGTAGACAACATTAGACTAGTATAACTTTTGTTTTCCATGATGAAGTTACATTACAGATGATTACAGATCACTTACTACTTCAGTTCTTCCTCTGCTACCAACAAGATGTTTATGTACAACATAGCCATGTCTCCCCCCCACGCCCACACACATTTCATTATTCTTTTTGTACATAATATAAGTTTGGTTCCAAGTTGGATCAATATAATCAGCAATCTTCTTTTCTTTACAAGTTTGTGTTGACTGAATTGTGACTGTTTTGTCTCCCCCTCCAGGTGCCTTCATGCTCCCGTACTTCATCATGTTGGTCTTCTGTGGCATTCCACTCTTCTTTCTTGAGTTGTCCTTCGGGCAGTTCGCCAGCCAAGGGTGTCTTGGGGTCTGGAAGATTAGCCCAATGTTCAAAGGTTTGTGTCTTTTTATGTGAGTCTCATGAATGTCATTGTTGAGCTACTGTAACTTGTAGAGCTAACAGTTTGGCACCGGACATCGTAAGAGTTGAACCAGACTTTGTTCAGCACCACGAGCATCACTGTGAATCGTTCCAGCAACAAATTTCTTAACAAATGATACGTCTAGTCGCAATATACTCCACAAACAAGGGCAGTGGAAACAACATTTTTGTTCGAAAACAAGGAAAAAGAGTGGGATGAGGGTATGTTACTTCCATAACATTGAAATCTAAGCATGGTGGAGTGTACAACTGGTTAGCATATCCGCTTCACAGTTCTGAAGCCTGGGTTTCCTCGTCCCGGCCCCAATTGTGTGGAGTTTACGTGTTCTAACTGTGCCGGCGTGGGTGTACTCTGGTTTCCTTCCACATCCCAAAATCATGCATGGTAGGTTGATTGAGGACTCAAATTTGCCCATAAGTTTGAATGTGAGTGTGAATGGTTGTTTGTTTATATGTGCCCTGGGATTGGCTGGTGACCAGTTCAGGTTGTACGTTGCCTTTCACCCGAAGAAAGCTGGGATGGGCTCCAGCACAGCCGAATCCCTAGTGAGGATATACGGTACAGAAAATCGATGGATGAAGGAGATTTAAGCCACAACACCTGCCTTCCCCCGACATGCATAGCCATAGTTTTTTTAATCAGAATCAGAATCAACTTTATTGGCCAAATGTGTAAAAACACACAATGGTGGGGCATCAGGCTTAATTCTAGTCAACAGCTCTTGGGCGAAGGTGATTGTGTTACGTGTAATATTCATGACAAGACAAGCGCTAACAACTGTACTGTTATATAAAGTATTATCAGTTGTTATTCAAATAAAATTTGTTTTAGTAGTTAGTTAGTTAGTTAGTTCGTTTGTTTGTTTTAATAAACTGATCATTGCTAAAGTAGTCGCAGACTGGTAGAAATAGCATTTTGCCACATCCATGTTATAATGTTACTGCATTCTTTCCTATTTCAATGAAGTAAAAGTTTTTATGATTTATTGTAACCTGATAATTAGTTAAAACATTTTTTTTAATCAGTGGTGGTACCACCAACTAATATTAATCTATACAGTACAATAATATTAATCAGTGATTAATATTAACATATTAATTATGATCAATTTATTACAACAAATGAATTCATAAAATTGTAACAGATTTTAATCGCATTTTGTGTTCTGACCAATGTGGAGCCTTTGTGATTGCATGTTTCCCAGGTTCCCCAGTTACACTGACCCAAATGTCAGAGCTCGTCTTCCAAAATGGAAAAGTTGGATGAAACAGCATTGCTAGCATAAAAAAAAAAAAAAAACACAATACAAGCCTCGATAAACGTGGTTTTGTACAAATTGTGCAAAATTGAGCTCTATTACCTCTGAAGCACTTCAACCTTTCAACATGAGCCAACTTTTCAGCTGCCACGGAAATACTGTTCTAAAAAACACTATAGCAGTGTTGTTAGCTCTTGTCTTGTCATGAATTTTACACGTAACACAATTGCCTTCGCCCAAGAGCTGTTCGCTAGAATTAAGCCTGAAGCCCCACCATTGTGTGTTTTTACACACTTGGCCAATAAAGCTGATTCTGATTAAAAAAAAACAAAAAAAAACAAACTATGGTTATGCATCTCAGGGGAAGGCAGGTGTTGTGGCTTAAATTTCATTCATCCATCCATTTCCTGTACAGCTTATCCTCACTAGGGATGCGGCTGTGCTGGAGCATATCCCAGATGTCAACGTGCAGGAGGCCTAGTACACAATAAACTGGTTGCCAGCCAATCGCAGGCCACATCAAGACAGCCGCACTCACAATCACACCTAGGGGCATTTTCGACTGTCCAATTAATGTTGCATGTTTTTGGGATGTGGGAGGACACCAGAGTGCCCAGAGGAAACCCACGCTGGCATGGGGAGAACATGCAAACTCCATACAGGTGGGTCTGGGATTGAACCCGGGACCTCAGAATTGTGAGACCAACGCTTTCCAGCTGAGTCACTGTGCTGCCCATCTATTTCATTTTATCTTTTTTTTTTTTTTTTGCTAGAAAATATCACTGTTTTTTTCAAAAACAAACTATTTTTTTTTCGAACAGTAAACAATCTCACAGAGTTTATCAAAGTTTCTCCAAAATGTGACTCATGGAATTCAAATAAGGAAGGCGCAGCTATGTCCAAAGTTCAGAGTTGTATTGACCTGGGTCAACACAACTGCAGTGTTTTAAGTTGAGGGTTGGCCACCTCTCCACTTGAACCTGGTCTCAATCCTTTCAGTTGCATGTGAAAACCACAAACAGAAATCAAAATGCACTTTATTCAAAAAGTTAAGATAAAACAAAAAAAAGTTTAAAAAGTAAATCTAATACATACAGTCTGAGGTACAAAAGTGAGAATGATTCATTTTTATTATTGCAATTACGTATTACTGTTTAATGTTGTTTTTCCAAGCATATTTAGCACAAAGTAATTTTCTCTTCTTCCATGCAGGTGTGGGCTATGGCATGATGGTGGTCTCCACATATATTGGGATCTATTACAATGTGGTTATTTGCATTGCCTTCTACTACTTTTTCACATCCATGACAAACGTACTGCCATGGACGTACTGCAACAACCCCTGGAATACGCCTGACTGCAGCGGAGTGGTGCTGCAAAGCAATGGCAGTATGGCTAACATCACTCGTAGCATGGTGGATGGAGTCACTGAGTTCGTCAACCGCACCAAGAGAACCAGCCCCAGTGAGGAATACTGGAAGTAAGTCTCAGAACACTGTGAATATCTTGAATCCTGGGCAAGACGGTTGTCGAGTGGTTAACTTATCTACACCGCTGTTAAAGAATTGTAGGTTTGAACTGCAGGTGGGAGCAACGTGTTTTTAGTGTGCATGTTTCTCCCTGTGCTTGCGTAGGTGTGCGCCAACATTCTAAAAACGTGCTCAGGTTAGCTAGTTCGTGTCCATACTGCCTGATTGGTGACAAGACCAGCGTGTTTCGGGAAAAGGATGCCATTGGAGGCCATACAACGAAACCATTATGCAATTATTCGAACTCTGGTTTGTTGTGTTCAAGGTCCAACATGCACCTGTTAGATAATGTTGGCTCACACGTACTTTCCGTCAGCGGACTTGTTTCAAATATTTGGACAAGATGCTTTCATCAATTTTTAACAGCCCCATTACTGTATTATAACAGCCACTTTGCTTTGAAATTAAAAAAAATATCAAAAGTTGTCTGTAAAAACTGATAATTTTGGCCACTTGTTGATACAAAAATGTTTTAGAGAGCATTTTTTACAAGTAAAAACGCAAGTAAAAAATGCAAAACTTGTCTCAATTGAAGAACATTACTGCTCTTTCAGCATTTACATCCACTTTGCCTTCATACTGAATAAAGTTGATACAAACACGGACATTGTTCCATATCTCAGGTCAATCCATAAATGTTCCAAGCACCCAAACAAAATGACTCTTGGGTCCAGACAAGCAGATGATACACGTGCTTGGTACCGGCATGATATGCGAAAGACAGCACTGTGTGAAACAGGATTGCTGTATTTTCAAAATATTGTCTTCAGCACAGCTAGTTCCATCAGTGTGTTATTCACTAATTAATGAAATATGATGGTAATTACTGTGCCTATCTTAATTTGTACTCTGATTCCCTCTTTTCAATTTTAACTGCTGTGTTTTTCTTTTTTATGATTCATATTCATTTAGATGACATGTTTTTTTATTTTAATGTGGTTTTGGCAATAACTGAATAGACTTAACCAAAATTCAAAATTGTCCTGTTTAGTATTTCCTCAAATAAAATAGTAGTTAAACTAGTAACTATTTCGGAACCAAACTAAAAGAACATCAACCTCTAAACCAGGTATCCCCAAAGCATCAATCGTGATGTTTCAGTGGATCTCCGAGGCAGTTATGGTCGACAACATGCCAAAAAAAAAAAAAAAAGATGTCATCTGATCCATCTCGTTGCTTGATTCAGAGGTGGCACAGGTAGATTGCTGGACATTCGGTTTGACCAATCCTGGCCTCTTCTGACGTGTCACTGCATATGTGCACATAAAAGCGGGTTCTACCAAGCCGGCTTCCCATTCTTATTTATCGTCTGTCTCTTGCTATCTACATAGCACTTGCAGTGATGTGCCCCCGCCCCCCGACATCGCTGCGACGAGACACTCATCACTCAAAACCCCCCGCCCTCCTCGTTAGTAAATCGCGAGAGGCTGGCTGCTTCAAAAGTAGATCTTGGAGCCAAAAATTGTGGGCACCCCTGCTCTAAACCAATGATTTCCAAACCTAAAAAAAGAATACAATTGTAATATTAGGAGCATAAATCTATACCTGTGTTAAGATGAGGACTGTTGAAGATGTTTTGAGTGTGTAAACATTTCTGGCTGTTCACAGAAATGGCCCTTCTGGTCAGTTTAGTTAATATCTAATGAGTTTTTAAACAAATAATTAATTACTAAATTTAATATATGGTAGATTGGTTCTCTGTGTGGCGCATGATATTGCCATTACTTATGTTGATTTACCGCATCATTTTAAAAACTTTTTTAGGTTTACTGAAGACTCTAAGCTGACGATTTGAGTGCGAATGTATAGTTTAATGGTTGTTTGTATGTGCCCTGATTCACAATCACCCTGTTCAGGGTGTACCCAGGTTCTTCCCCAAAGCCTGCAGGAACAGGCTCCAGCTCCCCATGCAAACTCTACACAGAGGAGACCAGATTTGAACCCGGTCCACAGAACTGTGAGAGATTTGTGCTAACCAGTATTCACCATCCCCTCCTTGGTTAAATATACATTACTTAACACACATTAATTTTGTAAACATTTGGATAATGTTTGAAAAGTTTCAGTCACATGGATGGCACTGTGGCATGTGTGCCTTGAGAAGCTGAGTATTTGAGGATAACGTGCACAGTATTATGAGTTTGTTCATCAGTGTGCCACAATGATCTGTAAGTACCTGTAGTATGCAGTGTTCCCTGACATAAGCTTGACTCAAGCGTCTACCTATGTATACTGATCGCCATCCAAGAAGGTTAAAATAAAATACAGTACATTAAAAAAAAAAAAGAAACCACACAGACAAAGCAATCTTGTTTCTTTTGCAGCCCTCACAAGCGACTGCCATAATGTGTACATCATCTATGAATAGTATTTTGCCAAACTCACCAATAATGAACGTCATCCCTTCGGTTGTAAGCACACACAAATCAATCAACTCGCACCTTTTTCAATGCAGAGGTGACATCATGTGTACGTTTGTGCTCTGTATGCAAAAAGAAATTATTGTGCCCATTTTTATTTTTGTTTTTATGTCCCCAAGTCAATTGTCAATTTAGGGGAAACACTGGTATCATTCATATAGATGTGCTTGTATTGTCATCGACCATTTTATCAGTGTGGTTTGTAAGACTCTTTGATGTGATGTTCTTTAGTCAAGCTTGTTGCCGTGAGTTAGCGTCAGTCTGCTAAGTAGTGTACTGGAACTACTGTGACTCTGGGTTCATGTTGCCTGAACAGTGTTTTGCTAAATCTACCTTGTAAAGCACTGCATATCCTATGTTTTGTGCACTTGACTATTGGTACTCGTTTGTCCTTGTGTCTTAGAAAACCACCCCCTCCTCCACACACACACACACACACACGTATGTTTATAGACAAAGAGAGGAGTGTAAATTGAATAGGGAAAAAAATAAAGGCGGAAAAGCCACACATCTGTCTATGGGCATTTATTGTGATGCCTTCTTTGAGTCAGCATCAAGTGGTGTTTGGCAGCACACTTCGATATAAACCACTGAGAAAGGAGAATAACTGTCAACATGCAGATTCATCAAATGTTTTGACTTGTTTTCCTAAACGTTGGTTATCTATAAATCTTATTATCCAAGAGAAAGTGTGAAGCAAAAATGCTTAGTTGGTAGTAAATCTTTGAAACTACTAAACACACTGACTGGTAAGCAAAAATGTTAATGACCAGTCCTCTTTACACATTATATCTATTTTCCTTTGTATTCCTGTTGGTGTGATTTGTTTTCAAAAGCACTCTGTGAACAGTATGAACCCAGTTTATGAATTTGAATCAAATAAAACAATGACCTATGTTTAG
Organism: Syngnathoides biaculeatus; assembly: GCF_019802595.1. Lineage (NCBI taxonomy): Eukaryota > Metazoa > Chordata > Actinopteri > Syngnathiformes > Syngnathidae > Syngnathoides > Syngnathoides biaculeatus. The sequence goes on along the minus strand of NC_084652.1, from coordinate 20,080,065 downwards.
TGCACCAAAAACATGCATGAAATGCACAACTGTAAATCCAATTCATTTTGGTGTTATGCAAATGTGAGCTGGTGTTACTCAGTCATGGTGTGGAAATTAATGGAGGAGGTTGAAGTTGAGAAAGCAGTTTTGAATGCAGCAACCTAGTAGGTAAAAAAAAAAAAAAAAGATTCCTGACATGCTTGAAAAAAGGTACATGTTTTTATTTTAGACACTATGTTTTGGACATCTCTGATGACATTGGGAACTTTGGAGAAGTACGTCTCCCAATCCTGGGGTGCCTGGCTGTGTCCTGGGTGGTCGTCTTTCTCTGCCTCATCAGGGGCGTCAAATCCTCTGGAAAGGTCAGTCAAACATTTGTGAATATGGAGAGCTTGAGAGTTTTTGGACCTGTATGGAAATAAATATGTGCCACCAGGATTTGAAATAAAAATGCCACAGAAAATGTTATGCTGTAAAATTCACAGTATTTCAAAGTGATCACATTTTCAATAAGTGTATTTCAGTTTAAGTTTTCAATGTTAACAAATTCACCATGTAAAAAAATTCAACCTTTAAAATTCAAACGCAATATTTTTAGTCTCCTGAGATTCAACTGGCGACAATTCGCTTCCTGAAATTCACTGTCTAAATTCAGTATTAAGAAGGCAGGGTAACTTCAGGTCAGAACCCAACACCCAGCCAATGCAGTTACGCCTTCTTAGTATGTGACGTCACGTGTCTTTGAGTGGGATTTTTAATTCAAATCCTGGTGGCACATTCAGTGAAGAAAATAAGTATTTGAACACCTTGCTATATTGCAAGTTCTCCCACTAAGAAAACATAGAGGGGTCTGAAATTGTCATCGTAGGTGCATGTCCACTGTGAGAGAAATAATCTGTAAAGAAAAATCCAGAAATCACAATGTATGATATCTTAATGATTTATTTGTGTAATACAGCTGCAAATTAGTATTTGAATACCTGAGAAAAACAATGTTAATATTTGGTACAGTAGCCTTTGTTTGCAATTACAGAGGTCAAACATTTCCTGTAGTTGTTCACCAGGTTTGGACATTGCAGGAGGGATTTTGCCCCACTCCTCCACACAGATCTTCTTTAGATCAGACAGGTTTCTGGGCTGTTACTAAGAAACACGGAGTTTCAGCTCCCTCCAAAGATTTTCTATTGGGTTTAGGTCTGGAGACTGGCCAGAACCTTGATATGCTTCTTACGGAGCCACTCCTTGGTTTTCCTGGCTGTGTGCTTTGGGTCATTGTTATGTTGAAAGACCCAGCAACAACCCATCTTCAATGCTCTGACTGAGGGAAAGAGGTTGTTCCCCAAAATCTCCCAATACATGGCCGCGGTCATTCTCTCCTTAATACAGTGCAGTCGTCCTGTCCCATGAGCAGAAAAACACCCTCAAAGCATGATGCTACCACCCCATGCTTCACAGTAGGGATGGTGTTCTTGGGATGGAACTCATCATTCGTCTTCAACTTTCTCCCATGACTCCTCTGTATCATCCAAATGGTCATCGGCAAACTTAAGACAGCCCTTGACTTGTGCTGGTTAAAGCAGGGGAACCTTCCGTGCCATGCGTGATTGTAGAGTTGTACAATTTTGTCTCTGGTGTCTTTGGACAGCTTTTTGGTCTTGGCCATGTTACAAGTTTGAGTCTTACTGATTTTATGGGGTGGAGAGTTGTCTTTATGCAGTTAACAACCTCACAAAAGGTGCATCTGATTCAGGATAATACATGGAGTGGTGGAGGACTTTTAAAGGTTGACTAACAAGTCTTTGAGGGTCAGAATTCTAGCTGATAGACGTGTTCAAACACTTATTTGCAGCTGTATCACACAAATAAATAGTTAAAAAGTCATACATTGTGATTTCTGGATTTTTCTTTTTAAATTATCTCTCTCATAGGTGTCATGCGCCTACAATGAAAATTTCAGACCCCTCCATGTTTTCTAAGTGGGAGAGCTTGCAATATGGCAGGGTATTCTAATACTCATTTTCTTCACTGTATTTCCTTCCATAGACATGATGGAAACACACCAAGCAAGTAGATTTCCTCTTACCTCGTTATTGGGTTTTGCAGAATTCATTCAGTGGTTGTGTACTTGTTTGCATTTACAGGTGGTGTACTTTACAGCCACATTCCCATATGTTGTTTTGACCATCCTGTTCATTCGTGGGATTACTCTAGATGGAGCCATCAATGGTATCATGTATTACTTGACTCCACAGTGGGAAAAGGTGCTTGATGCAAAGGTATTCTTTTATTTTTAAATTGACTATATCATATACAGTACTGTGTGTGTGTGTGTGTGTGTGTGTGTGTGTGTGTGTTAACACACCAGTAGAATTTGATGACACAGGTTTTGTGATGGGCTTTTATGTTTGTATGACTGCGATTAGCTGGCAACCAGTTCAGGGTGTACCCTGACTCCTGCCTGTTGACAGGTGCGATAGACTCTAGCATTCTTCCGACCCTTGTGAGGATAGGTGGCTAAGAAGATGGATGGATGGATGTTTGTATGAATTATGTACATTACATATTTCTTTCATATTTAATACACAGTACAATTTGACAGCCTCATTAAGTGAAATGAGATTTTTAATACTGGAAGATAGTTATTCAAAGATTTACCATTTTAAAAATAATATTCATATCTATTGAGTGTGTCAAACATTTTTTTAAAATTTGTATTTCTCAATGTAACTTTTTTTGTAGTAGTAGTAGTAGTACACTGATGGCGGCACGGTGTATCAGCTGGAAAGCATTGGGCTCATAGTTCTGAGGTCCCGGGTTTAATACCGGACCCGCCTGTGTGGAGTTTGCATGTTCTCCCCGTGCCTGCATGGGTTTTCTCTGGGCACTCGGGTTTAATCCCACATCCCAAAAATGTGCAACATTAATTAGACACTCTAAATTGATCCGAAGTGTTATTGTGAGTGTGACTGTTTGTCTCCATTTGCCCCGGGATTGGCTGGCAACCAGTTCAGGGTGTAGCCTCCTCCCGGTTGACAGCTGGGATAGGCCTAGCATTCCCGCGACCCTTGACCCTTAGATGGATGGATGGATGGATAGTTCAATGATATGCTTGATTCTTTTCTGGCTCCTCAGAGAAGCCCAGTAAACCATCTCAAATTTGAGTATAAAGAGGTGATTTCAGTTTGAAGTTGTAATAAAATGACAGAGAACTTGGTAAAAATGTCAGTATTAAAGCACTTCATGATGATCGATAGTCTATGAGACAAAAAGGGGGTGGGGGTATGAATTTGTTTAGCACTGTATATACAGTATACTGTATATACAAAGCGGTGTAATTGTGTACCTGCAAACAAGAATCCAGTTTCCAAAAGAATAGCTACCCTCACAAAAGCCAAACATTTGATACAGCTTTTGTATTCAATATTATTTAAATATGAATAGGTTGGTGATTGTCATCTGCATGTCTGAAGACAAAGTTGCTTTGTTTTCAAAGATATACAAATACATTTGGCATGAAGCAGTCTGTTTGGTTTAAAATAGAAACAATAACATCTTAAACCTAAATATACTTAAGCATCAAGGATGAATTATAATTGAGAATAATTAAAAATTAACAAAATGAGAAGCACATCATGCTTTGTTGTGGTTGTGATGAAGCGTGATCACAACATTGATCTATATGCTGATCTATCAACAGCTTTGAAAAATCCAGGGAGAACCCCCCCATCCCCTCCTCTTGTAATTGACCTCTCCGTGGATAGTGCGCAATCCGCGTCACTGACCAATCAGAGGCCAGAGATCTGCATAGACCAAAGCCCGTTTTTGCTCCCGCCATTTTCTCTGACAACATTGAATGGTCCAGTATAGGTTTAGTGAGCGTTTTATCGCGTATTTGGGTTATTTAACAAAAAATATCGTTAAGAGGTGTAGTCACGGACTTTGTAATAGTGACGACAGGTATCCTGAAAGGCTCGTTGGTGGAGTTCGATTTGTACCCTTTCCAAAACCGAAGACCCAGTACGAAAAATGCCTTCGGTGGATCAAACTTTGTGGAAGACCGCATAATCAACTAAATCCATCTAATATCAACCGGAACACATATGTTTGCACGAAGGTATGCCTTATATTTGATTTTCAATACACGTCTCGTATAAATGAATGAGACGTTCTCCGCTAGCATAACACCGCTACGTGTGAACGATTGACACACTTATTCTTTGTTGAGCGATATTTAGCGATGATCGGACTGCACAAACGTATTGATTTCTTGCTGGCTCGCAATTGACCCCTCCGTACAGGGGCACTTAACCACGCCCCCCTGAAGTGACGTCACACGTAAGACAAACAGTAAAAATGGCAAATACAATACAATACATTCTGAACTGAGACAGACTCCATGCTTTTGATTTCATTCAAATCAACGAAATATTATAGATTCTAAATACAATACATTCTTAACTGAGAGAGACGCCATGCTTCTGATTTCATTCAATCATTCACATGTAGCAATGTTATGCGAGCGGAGAACGTCTCATTCATTTATACGAGACGTGTATTAAAAATCAAATTTAGGGCATATCTTCGTGCAAACACAGTCTGGTTAAGCTTCGGTCGCGAGCCAGCACGAAATCAATACGTTTGTGCAGTCCGATCATCGCTAAATATCGTTCAACAAAGAATAAGTGTGTCAATCGTTCACACTTAGCGGTGTTATGCTAGCGGAGAACGTCTCATTCATTTATACGAGACATGTATTAAAAATCAAATTTAGGGCATATCTTCGTGCAAACACAGTCTGGTTAAGCTTCGGTCGCGAGCCAGCACGAAATCAATATGTTTGTGCAGTCCGATCATCGCTAAATATCGCTCAACAAAGAATAAGTGTGTCAATCGTTCACACGTAGCGGTGTTATGCTAGCGGAGAACGTCTCATTCATTTAATCGAGACGTGTATTAAAAATCTAATTTAGGGCATACCTTCGTGCAAACATATCTGTTCCAGTTGATATTAGATGGAGTTAGTTGATGATGCGGTCTTCCACAAAGTTTGATCCATCGAAGGCATTTTTCGTACTGGGTCTTCGGTTTTGGAAAGGGTACGAATGGAACTCCACCAACTAGCCTTTCAGGATACCCGTCGTCACTATTACAAAGTCCGTGACTACACCTCTTAACCATTTTTTTTGTTAAATAACCCAAATACGCGATAAAACGCTCACTAAACCTATACTGGACCATGCAATATTGTCTGAGAAAATGGCGGGAGCAAAAACGGGCTTTGGTTTATGCAGATCTCTGGCCTCTGATTGGTCAGTGACGCGGATTGCGCAATATCCACCGAGGGGTCAATTATACAGATAGAAAGAACAATTTGTCTTTGCACTAACCTTTCCACACACTGTCATTAATTTGTTGTTATTTTTCTAGGTGTGGGGAGATGCTGCATCACAGATCTTCTACTCCCTGGGATGTGCTTGGGGTGGTCTTATTACCATGGCTTCGTATAACAAGTTCCACAACAATTGTTTCAGGTATTTTGAACTACTTTTAAATCAATGTCTCTAGGCAACTCACAGTAAAAGAAAAAAGATCCCTGAATCCCTCTCTGATCTTACACGTTCTGTTTGGCCGTGCCGAAATAAATACATTTAAACTAAACTCCAAAAGCTTTTGATGATTTGTCTAAATTAAATCAATTAATTGCATTAATTTAAAGATGAGAACTAAGGATATTTTTGCTATAATTATCATTAGTTTTGGTTTATTTTGTTACCATATAATGTAGTTTCCGTTTTTTTAATTTTACTTTTATTTGCTTCATTTTCTTTTGCAAAAATAACCTTAGTTAGAAACAGCATTAGTGGTTTTTTAGTCTCTGTGGTTTTGATTTTGACCTACACCATGTAAGTAGCGTGTATACTATTCTGAACTTGTGTCGCCTTATTTGGTTATAATAAAAGGGGAAGAATATTTATTAACTACAAGCAGGAAAATAAGGTAATTGTTCAATAAATTTTATGCAAGTGTCAATAAAATAGATTTTTTTAATAATCATCAAGCAGTATTAAAATCTTGACCTCATTACAGAATGGAAGTAATCAAAATGTGACCAACGATCACATGGTAGAGTACCGTATATATTTCCTAAACTAATGATAAGCAAATAAAAATGTCATTTATTTATATCATCTCATGTCATGTCTCACATGGTGCTACTAAAATGTTTGTCACAGTTAGTGTTTGCGAAGGTGAGGAAGACAAAGCAAAGACGTGGAGGACCCAAGTGCAGGGGAGGCAAACTAAACTTAGTCCTAAAACCAAAAAACTAAATAATAAAGAAGATCTCGAATAAACCTAAACTGGAAACAAGACACGATGTGGCATAGAGAGACAGAGAAACTGATATTAACAATTAATGACATGGACAAGGACATTGACATTATCAGTTGCATGAACAACGAAGCAACAAGAATTGAAGGAAACAGGGGACTACATATAGAACAAACAGATTGACGAGACAATGAAGAACACCTAGACAGGTGTGGCTGGATGGAGCTGATTGGTCAACACAAGGTAGAGGGTTAATGGGAATAAGTGGACACAATTAAGTGTGCACACGATATGAAAAACTGAAACCAGGAAAACATGAAAGTAACCCAAACACATACTAAAGTAGAGACCATGACAGTGTTTGCCGAAACAGATGTGGTGATCAAGCGTTGCAATATTGGCATATGTATGTGTCTTGCATTTCAGAGTATCAGATCGAGTGATGAGACGAAAGAGTATCAGATCGAGTGATGAGACTAAAATTTGAAATTGAGCGTGTTATGTATAATGTGGTTAGCAGCTATGCCCCACAGGTAGGATGTGACCTAGAGTTGAAAGAGAAATTCTGGAAGGAACTAGATGAAGTAGTTCTGAGCATCCCAGACAGCGAGAGAGTTGTGATTGGTGCAGATTGTAATGGACATATTGGTAAAGGAAACACGGGCGATGAAGAAGTGATGGGTAAGTACGGCATCCAGGAAAGGAACTTTGAGGGACAGATGGTGGTGGACTTTCCAAAAAGGATGGAGATGGCTGTAGTGAACACTTATTTCCAGAAGAGGGAGGAACATATAGTGACCTACAAGAGCGGAGGTAGAACCACGCAGGTAGATTATATTTTATGCAGACCATGTAATCTGAAGGAGGTTACTAACTGTAAAGTAGTGGTAGGGGAGAGTGTAGCTCGACAGCATAGGATGGTAGTATGTAGGATGACTCTGGTGGTGGGTAGGAAGATTAAGAAGACAAAGGTAGAGCAGAGAACCATGTGGTGGAAGCTGAGAAAGGAAGAATGTTGTGCGGCCTTCCGGAAAGAGGTGAGACAGGCTCTCGATGGACAACCGAAGCTCCCGGAAGACTGGACGACGACAGCCAAGGTGATCAGAGAGACAGGCAGGAGAGTACTTGGTGTGTCATCTGGTAGGAAAGGGGAGAAGGAGACTTGGTGGTGGAACCCCAAAATACAGGGAGTCATACAAGGAAAGAGATTAGCGAAGAAGAAGTGGGATACTGAGAGGACTGAGGAGAGGCGAAAGGAGTACATCGAGATGCGACGTAGGGCAAAGGTATTGGTGGCAAAGGCTAAACAAGAGGCATATGAAGACATGTACACTAGGTTGGACACGAAAGAAGGAGAAAAGGATCTCTACAGGTTGGCCAGACAGAGGGATAGAGATGGGAAGGATGTGCAGAAGGTTAGGGTGATTAAGGATAGAGATGGAAATGTGTTGACTGGTGCTGGTAGTATGCTAAATAGATGGAAAGAATACTTTGAGAAGTTGATGAATGAAGAAAATGAGAGAGAAGGAAGAGTTGAAGAGGCAAGAGTGAAGGACCAGGAAGTGGAAATGATTACTAAGGGGGAAGTCAGAAAGACACTACAAAGGATGAAAAATGGAAAGGCAGTTGGTCCTGATGACATACCGGTAGAGGTATGGAAGCAATTTGGAGAGATGGCTGTGGAGTTTTTGACTAACTTATTCAACAGAATACTAGCGGGCGAAAAGATGCCTGAAGAATGGAGGAAAAGTGTTCTAGTTCCCATTTTTAAGAACAAAGGGGATGTTCAGAGCTGTGGGAACTATAGAGGAATAAAGTTGATGAGCCACACAATGAAGTTATGGGAAAGAGTAGTGGAGACTAGACTCAGGACAGAAGTAAGTATCTGCGAGCAACAGTATGGTTTCATGCCTAGAAAGAGTACCACAGATGCATTATTTGTCTTGAGGATGCTCGTGGAAAAGTACAGAGAAAGTCAGAAGGAGCTACATTGTGTCTTTGTGGATCTAGAGAAAGCCTATGACAGAGTACCAAGAGAGGAATTGTGGTACTGCATGTGTAAGTCTGGTGTGGCAGAGAAGTATGTTAAAATAGTACAGGACATGTATGATGGCAGCAGAACAATGGTGAGGTGTGCCTTAGGTGTGACAGAGGAATTTAAGGTGGAGGTGGGACTGCATCAGGGATCAGCTCTGAGCCCCTTCCTGTTTGCAGTGGTAATGGATAGGCTGACAGATGAGGTTAGACTGGAATCCCCTTGGACCATGATGTTCGCAGATGATATTGTCATATGCAGTGAAAGCAGGGAGCATGCAGAGGAACAATTAGAAAGATGGAGACATGCACTGGAAAGGAGAGGAATGAAGATTAGCCGAAGTAAAACAGAATATATGTGCGTAAATGAGAAAGGTGGAGGAGGAAGAGTGAGGCTACAGGGAGAAGAGATAGCGAGGGTGGAGGACTTCAAATACTTGGGGTCAGCAATACAGAGCAATGGAGAGTGTGGTCAGGAAGTGAAGAAACGGGTCCAAGCAGGTTGTAACAGCTGGCGAAAGGTGTCTGGTGTGTTATGTGACAGAAGAGTCTCTGCTAGGATGAAGGGCAAAGTTTACAAAACAGTGGTGAGGCTGGCCATGATGTACGGATTAGAGACGGTGGCACTGAAGAAACAACAGGAAGCTGAACTGGAGGTGGCAGAAATGAAGATGTTGAGGTTCTCGCTCGGAGTGACCAGGTTGGATAGGATTAGAAATGAGCTCATTAGAGGGACAGCCAAAGCTGGATGTTTTGGAGACAAGATTCGAGAGAGCAGACTTCGATGGTTTGGACATGTTCAGAGGCGAGAGAGTGAGTATATTGGTAGAAGGATGCTGAGGATGGAGCTCCCAGGCAAAAGAGCGAGAGGAAGACCAAAGAGAAGGTTTATGGATGTGGTGAGGGAAGACATGAGGGCAGTTGGGGTTAGAGAGGAAGATGCAGGAGATAGGCTAAGATGGCAAAAGATGACACACTGTGGCGACCCCTAACGGGACAAGCCGAAAGGAAAAGAAGAAGAAAAGAAGTATGTGTCTTGCATTTGTGAATATCCTTTTCCAGGTTATTTGTGGACTGGGCTGACCTCGACACATCATATTATTTGCAAATAGGCTGTGAGGCTAGCGAGGCTTAAAATGATAAAGAGGCAAAAAAGAAAAGGCAATTTTAGGAAGAAAACGTAAAACTACTCGAGACAACTGGACAGGAATATATGACATTTGTCCACCGAGCCAAGTTGAAGGCTGAATGCTTAAAAAGTGATTTGTATCTAAAACAATGCGACATGAGATGGGTCACAACAGGAGGAGAATCACAGATTGTTGCAAACTTGTAACTGCCCTGAACACCAAGGGAGTGGGCAATGAAGGGCGATAAGGAAACAAAGGACTTCATTTACTCTCCTGAGCTCGTCCACACTTGCTGACAGAGCAGGGGCATCAGGGGGAGAAAGGCTGAAAATGTGAACTGACTTGAAGTTATCTGTGCGCACAGCTGCACTCTAGACTAATCTGCTTCAGCGGTGTGGTCCCCGTGGACTCGTCTGCAACGTCACAGATTGGTGCACATCAATTGGACCAGCAGGTGGAAGGCAGGGCAAGAATCTCTGCTGATGTTTATTGTTTGCAAACAAGAAAATTTGTCTCACAATAGGTTAAGGCCTCTAAGTACTGCTATTCCTTACAGTAAGTCCATTTAAAAAGTCTACACTCGCCTCTTCAAAAACTTGATTTTTGTGATTAAAATAGAGACCAAGATAAATCTTTTCAATTCATGGAATACCAATAAGTGGTGTGATCTAACCCTATCTTGTGCAACTCAGCTGAAAAAAAAAAGAGTTCTTTTAGAGAACGGGCGTGAACATGAACAACTGAAATCATTTGAACAGTGTCCACCACCTTCACTAACTCGGGATATGGCTCTATCCAGAATTAACAAATCACATACAAATGCAACCAGCCAACTGCCACCATTTTAAGCACCGTTGATGAACCCCAAATAAACTTCAACTGTTCTAGTAAGCTTTTCTCATCACAACCTATAGTACAACCCATGCTCCAAATAAAGCTTCCACGGCAGTCAGAGGGCTCTGGTACAATGAATGGTACAAAAGAATTTCCGAGGGATTAAATCTACCATGGAAGAGTGTATAGACAGTTATCATCAAGAGAAGAAAATATGTATGGCACATCACCAAGAACTGGATGACCCACCAAAATCGATAGAAATAATAAGAAAGAAAAAGGAGAAAAAAGCTCAGGGATGCTGCCAAGCTGCAGCGTTTAAGGAGTTACAAAAATGTTCAGCAAGTAGTGGCAATATATTTAGTATATGTGGCAGCAATCTCCAGTTTTCTTTATGTGTCTGGGTTATGTGGTTTGGTTGCAAAACAGAAGGCTTACATTACAAAGAAAAACATCCAACTTTGGCTCCATTCTATAAAAACACTTATGCATTATATGATGGAAAAATGATTAGCATCTGATCAAACCAATGTTGAAAATTTTGGCCATAATTCCAAAAGGTATATTTTGCACAAACACAACACTGCTCATCACCAAAAGAACAGTGAAGCATAGTAGTGGCATGATGCTTTACATGAACTTGAATTTGGGTCTTTGTTAAGGTAGAGGGATTTATGAACAGTTCCAAATATGAGTCAGTGATAGCACATAACCATCACCCATCTCATAGAAAGCTGAAAATAAAGAAGAACATCTTTCAACATGCCAATGACCCAAAGCATATATCAAAGTCCACAATGGAAGCCCTTCCTCACTGGATGTTTAAGAATGGCCCAGCCACAGTGTAGAAAAAACCTGATAACAGAATCAGCTCCAGCATCTGCGCCCTCACAATCTGACAGATTGTGAGCTTTTCTGCCAAGACTGGCCAAATAATGTCACGTCTTGTAGTGCCACTCTGGTTGACCCCTACCCAAAAAGAGTGCTCTATAAAAGCCAAAGTAATAGTTTATGGGTGGGCACATTCACTCAATAAGGTTATCGTAGGTTTTTAGGTTGTAGATTAGTTGCACAGGTTAAATGTCACGATCGTGTCACGGTACAGATTTGAGAACGTGAGAAAAGGAGGACCCAAGTGCAGGGGAGCAGGGAGGAAAGGCAGGAATCCAAGAACCTAAAAAAATGAATGAAATAAAATAAAAAACAGGGAAACACAAACAAATATTAACAGACATAGACAAGGATGCGACAAGAACTCAAAGAAACTAGGGAGCTAAATACACACAATAACTAGACAATGAGGAACACCTGGATAAGACGCGAGTGGGCGGAGGGAGCTGAGAGGTTCACGAGAAGAGGCGGACACAAATAATGAACACAAGACACCCTTCCATCCATTTTCTGAGCCAATTGTCCTCATAAGCGTTATAGGAGTGCTGGAACTTATCCCAGTAGTCATTAGGCAGGAGGCAGGGTGCACTCTGAACTGGTTGCCACCCAATCGCAGGCATCTTGGAGACAGAAAACAGTTGCACTCACCAGTTGCCCCACTGTGCCGCCTGAACACAAGACATGGAACACTAAAAAAAAATGTGCAAAAACTGACTAAACCAAAACAAAGACCATGACATCAGTTGGATTATTTTATTTTCACACGGTGTCATCTTTTTGACCATCAGAAAAACCTGGTGTTTAAATAGTGGTGTGCAGACTTTTTATATTCACAGTATGTGGATATAAAGTTAACGTTTTATGGAATGTTGTTCTTTGTGCCAGCATGTCTCCGACCCAGAGAATAGAATAAGGTCTATAAAAGTGTGGTTATGTGTGCAATAATGTGCCTCAGCAGGTGTGTAATTGCTGTCTAATTTGTGTTTCTATGCACAGAGACAGCATCATCATCAGCATCACCAACTGTGCAACCAGTGTGTATGCTGGTTTTGTTATTTTCTCCATCCTGGGCTTCATGGCACACCACCTCAACGTGCCCGTGTCAGAGGTAGCGGACCATGGCCCAGGACTTGCCTTTGTAGCCTACCCAGAAGCCCTCACTCTGCTGCCCATTTCACCCCTGTGGTCACTACTCTTCTTCTTCATGTTAATCCTTCTGGGACTAGGAACGCAGGTAATGCTTGAACACAAGTTCAGCCATTGTAATTTTTTTTCCATACACCACATGATGTGTAATTTAAATATATTATGTAGCGCGAGCGCACATGCAGTAGACTGCTCAAGGTAATAAAGACCAAAGTTGTTTTGGTAAGAGCGTTATCCATCCATTCATCCATCCATTTTCTTAGCTGCTTATCCTCACGAGGTTGCGGGGCAGCATACACCCTGAAGTGGCATGGAGATAGACAAGTCACACTAACAATTGCTATTATGATTTTAAGTAGGTCAAGTGGTTTGTTTTGCTGGTAAATAGTGTGAATAATCATAAGTGGTACTTTTATATGGTGGTGGGAAACTTGTGCAATAATTTTTAAACATACGCCTATCATATGGTTGAAGTAATGATAAAAAATAAGTGGTTTTCCCAAGGAAAAAGGGTTAGGAGGCCTCACTGTGAGAGCTGGCTCCTGGCCCCTCTGTGTCAAACAAATGATTAAATGAAAGTGAACCCTTTTTGACCAGATGTATCTGTTGTCTGTTACAAAGAAACTTTTTCTTCACAGTTAAATATTTTCCAAATATATTTTGAGTCAATGTCAAGATTTACATCATATGAAACAATGGTATGCCATGGTCATGCTTTACCTTAAAAAAAAAAAGTACAACATAATCATGTGCTAGTGAGACCAAAACTTAATATACAGACCTGTACAGATAAACTGCTTTCATTATACTAAACTTGTGTAAAGCTACCTGGACGCTTTCTGATTTTCACTCTTTATTTTTCCCTTTAGTTCTGTTTATTGGAGACATTGGTGACGGCCATTGTTGATGAGATTGGCACTGACTGGATCATTAGGAACAAGACTGTAGTTACGCTGTCTGTGGCTATTGTTGGATTTCTCCTGGGAGTTCCACTAACAACTCAGGTAAGTCCAAGTCACATGCACACCATGGATGGAAACATTTTTGCGTCCCACTGTGGAATTTGTAGTATATTTTAGACACATCCTCCATCGAAAACATTGGTTGGTTGTTTTATTTGAATTCACTTCAGTGTTGTTGTGTTTGCAATAGTATTTGAAGTCTCAACATGGGCCAAAAATGCTATCCATGTCTTGAGTATTGATTGGGTTAGGACAGCCCTATAATACTGTTGAGTCAATGTCATTCAAAAGTTTTGTGTTTCTTATTTGAAATGTTTTTTTATTTTGTCTGACATTGTCATTGCAACCTGATTTTTTTTTTTTAACCAACTTTTATGAAATGTACCAAGAATATGTGATCATACACGGCCATACATTTCTTGTCTTGCAATGAAGAGTTGTTTTAATTCAATTATTTTATTTATGTCTGTCTGCAGGCAGGAATCTATTGGTTGCTACTGATGGATAACTACGCTGCTAGTTTCTCTCTGGTTATCATCTCTTGCATCATGTGTATCTGCGTCATGTATGTTTATGGTAAGTAGTATGGCCTGAACGCTCATTGGAAGTATTTTTAAACTATTCATTGTTCTTGCGGAATTGGGAATTACTGTTTTGATTGGAAACAAAAAGACATGCTTTTTTATTTCAGATTTATTTATTTATTAAATTAATTTTTATTTATTTATTTATTTTGGCCTAGTTTTCTTATCTTTGTCAGTGGTGTGCCATTTTACGTTACATTTTACCATTTCTGTCACTTGAACTTTTAAGTCGCTACATGTTCTAATTAGTGGCACGGTGGCTCAGCTGGTAAAAGCGTTGGCCTCACAGTTTTCGTGTGTGGAGTTTGTGTGTTCTCCTCGTGCCTGCGTGGGTTTTCTCTGGGCACTCCGGTTTCCTCCCACATCCCAAAAATATGCAACATTAATTGGATACTCTAAATTGCCCCTAGGTGTGATTGTGAGTGTGGCTGTTTGTCTCCATGTGCCCTGCGATTCGCTGGCAACTAGTTCAGGGTGTACCCTGCCTCGTGCCCGTTGACAGCTGGGATAGGCTCCAGCACTCCCCGCGACCCTTGTGAGGATAAGTGGGAAAGAAAATGGATGGATGGATGCTCTAATTACAGTAGATTGGAAAAACAAAGTTGGAAGTATAGATTCCAGGATCAGTAGTCTGTTTCCTGACTTTTCCCTCAAATTTGTATATCATTGAGGAAGATACTAAACCTCCTTTAATATCTTTGTGAGACAATCACAGTTTTTTTCTTCTTGCAATCATGTATATCCAAAGAGAGGCAAGGGGGAAGGGGGTAGTTGTTTTCTTTTTGTCCTACTTAATTTACTTCACCTTATCCAGGATAACAGGATAATACCAATTGTGATAAACATGCATTCGCTGAAAGCCACTGAAGAGAAATGTGAACTGTAGCAATAGCATCTAAAATAGCTTTCAGACCTGACACTGGTATGTACTGTCACTTCTGCAGGTGATCTGAGGTTGCACAGTAGTCTACTCATTACATGCCCACACCTCAGACATAATTTCATATTTGCCATTTAACATTTCAGTTCATTCACATTGTTGCTTTATTTCTGTCATTTTAATGTACAGTAGTTCAATTTTTATCATCCGAAATCACTTCGTCGTTGTTTTTTATTTTCTTTCATTCAGGTCACCGGAAGTACTTTAAAGATGTTGAGATGATGTTGGGTTTCCCTCCGCCGCTCTTCTTCAAAGTCTGCTGGAGGTTCATCTCCCCTGTTATTATCTCTGTAAGTTAACGCTCACAACAAACCAGCGTCTGCATCCCGCTGGCACATTTTAGGAATATGACCTACATTTTGAGCTAATCTGTTGGGCTTTGTTTGCAATTCTAACTTCGGAGTCCAAATCAAAAGCAGCTGCTATCAGTAGAATTTTCCAACCACACATGCAGCATTTGTCCACTAAGCTGCTAGGCGAACCAATAAATTCATTGTTGTGGATTACTGGTCAGATTCTTGCCATTTTTACCCTCTCCATAACGACAAAAAAAAAAAAAAAGTTCTCCAGAGCTCTATTGAATCAAACCAATTGCTGAATGTTGTGCTTTTAAAATTTCACTTATTAGTGAATTAGTGTCAGTGTTGTATCTAACTGGGGTTTTATGTTACGTCACTCCAGAAATGTTTAATTACTTTTCTGTTTACAACTAATACATTAATCCAGACATACTCATGAGCACCATGTAATACAAAATAATGATAAAACTAAAACTGTAAAATTAGAAAAGTGAATGAAAATTAATAACTTGACCCCACTCTGGTTTGGGACAATCCACAATGCATGATTTTCTTTGAAAAGGCTGGTTGAATTAGATCTACTACATTTGGTCAGTGATTGTATATTTGTCACATTTTCTGCGACACTCACTTCTTCACTTGCTCCACTTTTGTCCCCACAGTTCATCCTGATCTTCACTGTGATCCAGTACAAACCTATCACCTATAATGACTACGTGTATCCCGGTTGGTCTCTGGCCATTGGCTTCTCGATGGCGCTGTCTTCGGTGGTCTGCATACCCATCTATGCCTTCTACAAGATCTCAAGGTCCCCGGGGGCCACCTTCAGAGAGGTAACACAAGCTTTGATATTTACTTATTGATCTCAACACACTGCAGTGCAAAGTTCAAGATATTGTTTGTATAAATCCTTTGGCAAATAGGTTTATTGTAGGGTAAAGCCAACCAGTGATTGGAGACTCAATGAATTACAAAGAAGGATTTTTTTAAAATCCCAGAAAACGTGTGTGGCAAAGTCATATCTAGGTATGTTATAACGTACACTATTGTCCAAATAATGTACGAATAGCCACCCACTGTGGACCAAAAACCCCATGGTTTTTGATGCTGTGACAGTTTTTGAAAAAAAAAAAAAAAAAAAAAAAAAAAAAAAGAAAATTCCAATAGCAGGACTATCTCAGATGAAAACTAGACACAACAATGACGTTTTAAATATTGTCCATAACTTTGTTGAGTGACTGGGGCAAATCACATTATTGTTAGGCCTGTGGCTTTCATTTTGACTTCAGTTTAATTTAAACATTTTTACTTGCCCTTTAAAGAGCTACACTACAATGTAATTGTTTTAATGTTTTACATCAATTAATTAGGCCCAATTTGTTCTTTAATCGTCACAATGTTGAAACACACAAGTAACTTGTAACCGAGTCAGTGTCACCCTCACGTTCCACAAAAACAAAGTTAGAGACACAAATTTACAAAGAAGTGAGCGTGCAAGTGCAGTGTGCAACATTATAGCAAGGTGATCCTACTCAAATGTATGAAAATTGGCAAAGGAAAAAGAAATCGTTTGAATGTGTGGTGGTTGTGTGCTTGTTCATGTACAACACTCACAATGTGACAATACCCCATAATGCTTCTTCACAAAGCTACAAAGACTTTGGCAAGATATATCATATTGAAATAGTATTCTTTAGAGGAAACCCGCACTATGACGAGACTAAACCCTGCCATAAACAGTGAAAATATGTGAGCTAATGATGGCATCCATAAAAGTTGGTCATTATTTTAATTGTTCATTAACTATACTCATTAGGGGACATGGAGAATTTGAGCTTTAGGGTTTATTTAGCAGACTTCATTGCTTATGAAAGTCACAAGATGGCAGCATAGCACTTCTTTTTTGATAGACAAAGCTACGGCCTGACTAAATGAAGGCGTCCTGTCAATTCAACAGAGCTGCCTGGTACCTAAATGACACTTAAGTCATACCTTTTAGAATAAACATGGTTCAGGGTGTACCCTGGTTCCTGCCCGATGACAACTGGGATTGGCTGCAGCACTTCTGGCACAATCGCGAGGATAAGTGGCTCAGAAAATGGATAGACAGATGGCTTTATAATTTTGTAAATAGAGAAGCCATAATAAACATGGCTTTGGTCTTGGTGTGTGGTGTTGTTTTTTTAACAAATAAAGGACAAGGCTCACCCCCAAAAATTTATAAATACACTTACACAGATACATATGCACATGTGTACACACATGCACACACATACTTAAATAAAAGTAAGAAAATAATGACCTATGACCTAACCTAGTGAGGAAGGTCATCTCAAGAAGCCGTGTGCACCAGGAGCAGATAACAGAAAGCGGCTACAGAGTCCTGGCGTGGAGTTTTAGTGTAGTAGCGTTGGGAG
The DNA here is from genome assembly GCF_019802595.1 of Syngnathoides biaculeatus. Taxonomy (NCBI): domain Eukaryota; kingdom Metazoa; phylum Chordata; class Actinopteri; order Syngnathiformes; family Syngnathidae; genus Syngnathoides; species Syngnathoides biaculeatus. The sequence continues at coordinate 20,062,516 of NC_084652.1, read as the reverse complement.
AGCCACAAATGGCCACTGAGGACCCCAAGAGGCACGGCCCCACAAGGTTCCCAGTGCAGAGGCTCTGATAATACAAATAATAATATATATGGATTTATAAAACAAACTGCATAAAACCTGTCATTCAGTTCAATAATACTGTATTACTACAGTCCTCCCCTCTACTTCCCGAGATTTTGATTGTATATTTATTTTTGGTACGACATGGTGGACAACATCTGCCTCGCGGTTCTGAGGACCAGGGTTCAAATCCCAGTCTCACATGTGTGGAGTTTGCATGTTCTCTCAGTGCTTGTGTGGGTTTTCTTTGGGCACTCTGATTTCCTCCCAAATCCCTAAAGTATGCGAGGTCGGTTGATTGAAGACTCTAAATTGCCCGTAGGTATGAATGTGAATGTCAATGGTTGCCCCCTTAAGATTGCCTGGCGACCAGTTAAGGGTGGACCTCACCTCTCTCTTGAAGGTAGCTGGGATAAGTTCCAACACATTCCTGACCCTAGTGAGAGTATAAGCAGTATGCAATATGGATGGATTTATTTTGGGGTTCCCTATCATGTCAATGCTGAACTTGGTCTATAGGGCTTCATATTGTTCATCCATCCATCCATCCATCCATCCATTTTCTTAGCCGCCTCACGAGCATCACAGGAGTGCTGGATAGAAGGCAGTGTACACCCTGAACTGGTCGCCAGCCCATCGCAGGGCACATGGAGACACACAACTGTCTCACTCACAATCACACCAAGGGGCAATTTTGGGATGTGAGAGGAAACTGTATTACCTGGAGAAAACCCACGCAGGCACAGGGAGAACATGCAAACGCCACGCAGGCGGGGCCAGGATTTGAACCCCAGTCCTCAGAACTGTGAGATCAATACTCTGCAGCTGCTCCACCGTGCCGTGTCCATTTATTCACCGCATCATCCTCTAAATCACCTGTCCTCTTCCATTGGTGCTCAGCGGTTGAAGAATGCCTGCCAGGCACATCCAAAGTGGGGCCCAGCCCTGCAAGAGCACCGCACGGGTCGCTACGCCACCACGGCCTCTGAAGACAATGTGGAAGCTCATCCCTTCAAGGAGAAGGATGAGTTGAGGGAGGAGCAGCGGGAGGAGGAAAATGAGAGAAAGGAAGAAATATGCCTCACCCTCCAGGGAAGCAACGGCTCCACCAACACACACAATACCCCAAACCCGAGTGCATAGATGGCGCCCCCTCTGCCACCCACTAGTGACGCCATATCTCCCTTTTCCACGATCTGCACCGCACTTTCCTACAGTCCTCTGTGGGGAAGATTCCTTTTTTTGCTGGAGACCTTTACATATTGTAAAGGCTTATTATATTCATTCTAACCTCTGCTAGCTACCTGCGCGTCATCTTTACGTTAAAAAAAAAATCAAGGCAAAAAATACAAAGAAAAAGAATAAATTGGGCCACTGTCCAAAAGATTTAGTTTGGACGTTTTTATGTGTGTGTGTGTGTGTGTGCGTGCATTTTTTGTGTTGCAGATAATTTAATAATTTTGTTTGTTTTTCCTTACATTTATCTGTAAAAACATTTATGCCATATTCAGATGCAGGTTAGGGTATGGTACGATTAGATTGTAAAGTTGATTGTTTTGGGCTTGCAGCAGCACAGAAACACGCCTGTCATCTTATCCTGGACCTGCTGATTCAAATTAATACAGCTTGCTAGGTTTATAATTACAAATGCTCATGTACACTGGTCAAACACTAATTTAAAATGGTCATTCAAAAAGCATATTTTACAATCCAGTCACATCACACAAAGTTGATCTGAAAGATGAGTCGTCGTCGTCGTCATTTTTTTACGGCGTTGTTGAGACAAACCGAAGCTTCCAATTTGGTGAGTGACTGTGAAAAGTGTTTTTCACCACTTGAGCTGCTGCTTGAATTGAAAACATTAGTCACTGTCTCCCTTTCCCACATACTGTACATGCACACACTGTATACCGCACAGTCCTTGCACAAACAGGTAAATTTTTTAAAAGAAATTCCAGGGCCATTCTCAGGTGGTGTGCCTGGGGAGACATGAGAAATGATACATTCTACAGTATATAATATTACCCAACACACACTCACACATTGGGTGTATCTGTGTACAGTACTTGATGTGTTAAGAAGTGAGATTGCCTCTCTTGTCTTCCAGCAATCCTTTTTGCGTGAAATAAAATTTTGGGATGTGCACGAGGGAGAATTTTATAAGAAGGTAACCAGTGAAGGCATCATTGGTTTTCATCATGTCTTAATTTGTGTGGTTGTAGCAGTCCACCCAATGTGCTGTGTCCTGTGTTCAGGTCTGCACAAGTTTTTATCGTGTTCTGAGGCTGTGAGTTCGGCCGTGATGTGATCTTTAAAGCAACAAAATAAATAAATAAAAAATATACGGGCAGCTTATTTCCAGTACATCACTGGCTTTTTTTTTTTTTTTTTTTAGTTTTGATCATAAATGTGAAATGTAGTTAGATCATTTTGGACTAGAAGTATCATTTAAACATCTCACTGTTGTAATAGTGTAGCAAATCATGATTAAGACAGTTGTTTTATTTTGTACAAAAATAAAAACTTGAATCAGACTACTAAATATTCATGTTTACTCTTTCAGTTCTGATTGATTTCTTGTAAGAGAGAATAATTGATGTTATTTTTAAATGTAAAAAAAAAAATGAGGTTTGTCCTGCTACAATCCTGCACAAAACTACATTACTGTTAAGTATGTGTTTCACATGATTGTTCTGTATTTCCATCTTTGGTATGTTTTGCGGACACCTGAAAGTCCACGAGTGCAGATTTGACTACTTTCTTGTGTGTATTGTGATGAATCTTCATATGTCCAAGCTATTTTCAGAGCAAGAACACTATAACAGTATGTGATATGGTATTTTATACAGTTAATTGCAATCTAGACATTATGGAATCGTGCAACAGTGCATTGTTTATTATTGTACAATGAAAAGTGTGAACTTGAGTCCTTAGCCAATGAGTACGAAGTAATAATAATAGTGATTACTGAAAGGTTTTTGCCACATTTATTTGACCCCATCAAGCCAGCTATTATCCAATTCTTCTGTTGAAAAAAGGCAATGAAAACACTTTCAGTATCCTCTTTTTGTGGTTGGCACGTGTTAGTGTAGTTGCTCCATTTTCCCACAAGATGGACTCATGTTGACATGCACAGCAGTTAAGTCACAATAATGGTCCCAATGTGGCCAAAGATAGACTTGCCGAAATACGGGGTGCCTGGGTATAAAACAAGCACAAAATTCTTCCTAAAACTTAAAAAAAATATCTATACACATATATTTTTCACAAACCAGACGCTTCATGGAAGATAGAAACAAATAAGTAACATTATGTCTATCAATGATGAGAAGGATGCCTTTATTTTAAGCTCTTCCAGTCAATGTCTATTTGTTTTGGTGAGTATTTTAATTAAATCCTTGATAACAAAGTACTCTTTGGAACATCTTTTTGTGGGAATGTGTTATATTCTCTAAAGATATATTTTTCATTTTTCAGTGTTTGTTTGAGCTCAAATGATTTCTTTGTTAATGCAGTTATAAGTAAGATCATGTCACATTAGCTCTTTATCCCACCCTGCCCCGACCCCTGCTCAATCTGCTGCCCCACAACTCTTCTGACCTTTGTATAGAAAATGTACAAATTATATAAATGACTGTGTAAGTGTATCTGAGGGTGGCGAGTATGGGAGTTATGGGTTACAAAGTAATTTCCTTTGGAGTTGTCATTTCTAGTTGTGTAATGTAGAAGATGTCATGTATTGTGTACTGCATGTAGTGGATTAGCTTTGAGTCTGCACGTAGAGCAGATGTTGAGTTAATATCAATGTACCTCTAATCTTGAGTCTTATTCTGCTAATCATATCAACCCCGTCTTCTAAAACTATTTTGTCCTACGAGAAGAGAAAGAAATTAACCTTTTTATCTTATGATTTCAGTCATTGTTTATTTTCGTTCCATGATACTATTTTTTTTTCTGGAGTATATTAGCAGAATACATAAGATATATCCAGTTGTATTATATGATTATTGCCAAACAAAAATCTTTGGATTGAAACTTGAACTAAAGAAAAATGATCTCTTTTCATAGTGAGCAGTCTCGTGCATGGACAGTGGTTGCAGCAACATAACTTTGTTTCCGTTTCTATTTTTTTTTTTTTTTTACCAACAGTGGTCACTAACTATCACACTAATCCCAAACATTCAAGATTTCAAAACCGGAGCAAAACAAACACCAAATAATAATAACTATTAATATCAATGATAACAATAATAGTTGAGTGTTGAAGAATGATTCCACAGATTTCAGGACCCATTTTTCATTTCGCAGTCTGTGGTATATTCTGCATGAGGTATTTTTAATATGGTTAGCGCTGCAGACTTTAATGCAAAAAGAACAAAAAAAGCACACTGAGCTACAAAAAGTTGCTCATATTGTACAAAATCAATTCCCCTGCTTGTAGTATTGCCTCTTGAAATGACCACTTATCCAATATTTATCTCGTATTATTTTAAATGCACTTTTTTTTTTACAAGCAACAAGAGGAAGTGTGCTTTGACTATGAATGCACATTTCCATGTTGAAAAAAAATAATGAAAAACATTTGCGGTGGTCCTACTGAAAGAAATGGTCCACGTAGTTGTTGAATTGCTGTGTTCTTACCGTGTGGGAAATGTTACATGGTAGGATTCAAGAGAAAATGCACAGGTCAAAAGAGCACAGTTGTTCTATACCTTCTGAAATATCTCTATCTAACTGTCTGTTCTTCTTCTCCCTTCACCCTTTAGGGCCAAAATGCATTGAAATGTCTTAGTCCTGTCAACTGTATATTGTAAAACTGTTAAATTACATTGATAAATAAAATCTATTTTAAAGATCATCATTTGTGTGATTGCTATCCATCAACATGAATGAAGGAATGATATTCATGTGCTCATTCCCACATTAGAATCTCTCTTCGGCATCCGAGTCTCGGGAGACTATATGGGCTTGCACGCTGGAGTTGAAGACGTCATCTGGTGTGCCTGATCAGGCCGATGCGAGAATGGCAGTCTCTCTTGCATCCAGGACAGATGAGTGGTGTTGCTGCTCTATCTGCCTGGGTTGAAGCGGGTCTCTTCTTCGTCTCTTTGCCTCCAACAGTTGAGGAAGGGTCACCTCAATGACTGGCAGGGCCTCTTTCACTTGCCGTCTCCAGACCAGTCAGTCAGAGGCAATAGCCTCCCAAATGTCCACATTAATTTGAAGGGTTTTCAGGTCTCTCTTGCAAACATCCTTAAACCGAAGTTTAGATCTGCCTGTGGGATGGGTTCCTGTGTCAGTTCTCCATAGAGTAAGTCCTTTGGAATTCTTCCATCCTCCATATGTACTACGTCCCTCAGGCATTCCCATCTTTCCTAGGCTGTGTTGCTCTGCTGGCCTGGTAGATACTTTATCAGGGCAGTGCCAAACTCTCCGACGTTAGTTGGCTATTGTGTGCTTCTGGTGTTAATGCGTGGTCTGCCAGAATTTTTTGAGTGACAGATTCTTCTGGTCTGCAGTTTCACCTTGCTGCACACTAAAGAGTGATCCATATCACAGTCAGCGCTCTGGTAGCTGCAGGTGACCTTGATGTATGGTAGGCTGTGATGTCTGATGAGAACAAGATCAAGGTACTGCCAGTGCTTGGACCTGAGGTGTCTCCAGGAGAATCAATGTTGTGGCTTGGTGTTGGAAAAGGTGTTCGTGATGCAGCGGTCTTCATGGCACCAGAGTTTGAGCAAATGCTGTCTGTTTGCATCCATGCATCCAACACCAAAGTAAACCAGACAGGAGGGCCATGTCGTGTGGTTGAGGCCCTCTCTGTCGTTGAAATCTCCAATAACAAAGAGTGAGTATATGTCAGGAACGCCTCTGATGACAGAGCTGAAGTCATCATGTAATGTGTCGTTTGCGTTTGTGGAGGAAGTGAGGGTTAGGACATAAGCACTCATGAGAGTGACTGGTCCGGCTCCAGTTATGAGCTGAAGGAACAGGATTTTCTCTGTTCCCTATGTCGGTGGGATGATGGATCCCAGCAGGCTCTTTCCGATTGCAAAGCTAACAAGGTGCTCCCTCGTCTCGACTGGTGACTTACCCTGCCAGAAGAAAGTGAAGTCCTTTACTCACACGGAGCCTGATCTAGGGAGTCTATTTTCTTGGAGCACAACAATGTCCATCTGCAGTCTGCTTACCTCCCAGTCGATGACGGCGGTTTTGCAGGTGTCACTAATGTCTTGGAGATTGTCTGAGAAACCCGATGTCTTTGTTCAAATGTTCTATGTGGCAAGGTTCAGGACAGCAAATGCATTTGCTTTTGTCTTTCTGTTGGTCTTCTTATTGCTTGGTGCACAGGTGACGATCCACTCATCAGTTTGCCCCCTAAACCCAATCCACCCAGTGAGGTTAACGGACTGCGGCAAGACAGCATCTTCCTGGCTGGGGGCTGCCCGGCTTGAGGTAGGCAATAGCTACCCAATAAGGCACGATGGCCTCTCCTACTGTCGGAAGCAACCCTAGGGTCCAACTCTACACCAATCGAGAAGAGGACTTATAACTGGTAGACTGCTGCTTCCTGTGCTTGGTCAACCCTATACAGTGAAGTTGGCGTGTCCGCTCCAGTGTGCAAGTACCTGCGTAGAAGTGTATGGAAAACTGACTGTTACACACGCATAGGTCCCCCCTCTCCGCTTTGCCAGAATGATCCTTTGGAAAGGCATATGCCTGTACACATGGGCCCTGTGCCATTGCAGAAGTTGGGCTGAGTACAGCGTCGAACCGCCTTAGGGACTCCAGCTCCAGATTTTCTGTCAAGGTTTACTTCCTTAGCCTTCCTCTCTCCTGGGATTCCAAGAAGTAGTAGAGCTATTTTTGCATGGCTGGGGGTTTGGTTCGTGAGGCACCATGGCATATCCACACGCCGATGGGCCCGTATGCCTGGGAGCCAAACCTCCCCCGGGTCCTTACCAGTTCTGTCTGAGTCCGCGAGGTACACAATTCCCCAGGGGATGGTTCAGTGGAGTCACTGAAACATAGGTCTTGTGGTGGATAGGTTATGTACTCGCAGAGGAAGACTACACACTTGGCTCCCCTTTTCTTATAAATTTGGAAGGGAGAAGTGAAACCACTACTCTACAGCAAGCACACTAGGTACATAACACCACCCAGAATCAGTTATCTCTGATCTATAAACGCTTATTCCTATTCATGCATCCTCAGCAAATGATATACAATCCTTAAATCAGACATTTTAATGAATGAAATATTCAAGTTTTGAAAAAAGATTACCCCTTCCTTGAGACATCACCTTATTTTAGTTGGTGGTGATAATCGTTAGGGTTTGGCTACATAACATTTTTTTGCCTGCTTGTGAGCCGTAACGTATTAAAAGTATGTAAAAATAGCTCAAGCCCTTCTTGAATGGACAGGGCAGAGCGTCCTCTCCTGAGCATGTTTTTTCCCTTTTTGTTTTTTGTCCCCACCCCCCACCATTCCTGTTGGAATTGATTATTTGAAAAAAACTTGTCACCATGGCCATGGTTGTATTCAGATAGGGTGAGAGATGACACTTTTTCTGGTCATATCTCCCCAACAGTGTTTTATTTGACAAGATAAAGCCCAGTGATTAAAAAAGACAGGCTACATTGGTATTGGAATACAAGTCATGTAGTGTTGCCATTGTCTGCCTGAGACACGGCAAGATTTTATGGCCGTAGTCTGATATAGTGCAATCGTGAAAGACCAAATTTGTCTTGTGGTCTGATCCAGTCATAACACAGACATGTCAAGCTCCCGGCCCCCGCAGCAATTTTGTCTGGCCAGAGGGATCAATTTGAAGTCAGCACGACATTGGCCCACACAGCGCCATCAGCCAAATGTGCATGTAATTCCATGAGCAGTGTCTTCTGATTTGAATCAACCATACAGTACTCACCAAGAGTTGGATTTACAGGTAAGTCAACATATCTGTTCTGCAGGTCTTTATATTATTTATGTGGACGGCTATGGCAAAACAACAAGTTGTTTTTTTTTTCTTTGTTTTGCAAAATATGTAAATAAAAGTCATGAAGAAGCCACTGGTGGGTGTTGGGGAAACGAGTCAGCCAGTCAGGCACCATTTTCAAAGGAGCCACATAGCTATGCATGCATCTGCTCGTGCATTTTAAGTGCTAACGCCATAACATCCATCCATCCATCTCTTTTCTGAACTGCTTATCTTCACTAGGGTTGCAGACTTATTGCAGCCTCTCCCATCTATCATCAGGCAAGAGGCAGGGTACACCGTGAACTGGTCACCATCCAATCACAGGTGCGACTGTGACTGTAAATTTTGTAAACTCAGTTTGTTGTCAGATGAATGAATACAGATTGACAAACAACTTGTGGTTGTGTCAGGACAAATCTGATTGCAAAAAGTTAAAGTGACTGGAAAACGACAATGATGAATAGAACACTGACTGACCCCTAATTTGAGGCAACGTCTTCTTCAGGAATTACTTTTTCCCCCCAGATCCTTATGGGGTTAGTTAACGTTATCTACATTACGTCCTCAGTCGTTACAGGACAAAGGTGACAGCAACATGCGTTTTCGGTGTCGAGGATGACCCATTGCCATGTTACCTGTTTAAGATTGTGAGGCAATTAAAATAATATAAGACTTGAATCATTTTCTTGAAATTTACTGCGATTTTTGTACCATTTCCACAGAACACTGATCATCCACTTTACAACATCTTGATAGATAACGTGATGGAGGCTTTCTCTCCACTCTCGGACTGAGATACACAAAGGATATTTGTACGCACAGTTATTATTAGACTTTGTAAATCTACAGCAAATAGCAGAGGAGAAATTAATTGAAACAAATGAAATTCTCTTTAGGATGAATAAAAAAAAAGCTGGATCAGACTGAATCTTTGTATTTTTCATTAATAGTCAACACGAGATTGAAGAAAAATTACAATGACATTTTATTTCATATTGCTGTACTTAATATTATCATTATAAAATATTTAAGGGATACTTCACCAATAATGAAAATTTAACATTTATCAACTCAGGCTTATGCAGATGAAGTGTGAGTAGATTATTTTTTGTTTTTAACCCAATGAGCTCAAGCTGATGTTAGTCATGTTATGACTGACTGATCTGTATCAGGGTGAGTTGATAAAAACTGGATTTGCATTTTTGGTGAATTATCCCTTTCAACTACAAACTGAAAAAGCAAGAACCTCTGACAATGACAACCGTGCTGCTTTTCTCCCAATGATTCCTCAATTGTGACTCAGCCCATGATGCAAATGATTTAAAAAAATAATAAAGAAAACAAAGATTACATATTTCAATGTCACAGAAGTTACAGTATAACAACCAGGTTAAGAATGCTTTAAATTTAAAACTTGGGGATGTGATAAACTACAGGTTGTAGAGTTTCACCGGAGCCCAACCAAAAATGTCTTCACAAATCTTTCTTTGAGGAACAATTTTCAATTATCTGCATAGTAAGAAAAGAATTCACTCTGATCTCAATGATTCGAAAGACAAAGTGATACTGTATAATACAAAGATCATTCATCTACTTAACCTCTCATGCCAGTTCTTGAAATGTGACAATGTTGTGTTTTCAAGGTTTGAAAAGTGAATTTTCAATTCCAGTAAGTGCTTTGTATTATTTAAAGGGCTCCTGTCATGAAATAGATGATTTTTAGTATGTTATAAATGAAAAAAAACGTCAGCCAATATGGGCCCATGCGTTTTAAAACATGATTTTGACGTATACAGCTTTTTGTAACTCCCACCATAAAAATCCTCTCGAGGGATTTGTTTGAAGAAGCAGAAAGTGACGTAAAGGAAAGCGGGGACAAGTGGACTCGTTTGTTTCCATTAATTTTACCTCCAGGAAGGTAGCTCGTTGTTCCTTCATGTTAGCCAAAATGCCAGCTCATTGCATTGCTGGACATTGCTTGAACACTCGGGAGAATCGATTTAGCCTTCATAAGTTTGCAAGAGACCCGCTTCGTTGTTTAATATGGATTGCACGTGTGCAGAGAACGAGAGCTTCATGGGTTCCAAATAACAGGTAAGCAGTAATGCGCCCCGGCTCAACGGTGTTCAACAAGTACTGCGGCGGCTTTGAACATCCCCCTAAAAGTAGCACGGCTCGGCTCCATTATATACCACCACGGCGCCGAAAATCAGCTACACCAGCTGAGGCGCCGTGTTCGGCGGTCACTGCTTCTGCGAAAGCTGCGCGTCGGGCTTTGCGGACGGGGGCGGCTCTGAAGAACCCAGCCGAGAATGCCTCACTCAGCCACGTGCGCGCATAAAGCGCCCCGGCTCAATTGTGTTGCTCAGTACTTGGCGGCTGTGAACACCGCCGTAAAGCAAGACGGCTCGGCTCCGTCATAAGCCACACCGGTCGGCTCATCCGCGATGGCTCATCTCCGCCGCGGAAGTGGATCGGACGGGGATGCGGTTTGGCCGTGATCGCATATCATGTGAATATGGCTCGAAACAATAGTGGAATATTGCTCCAAGGGCTCGAAACAATCGCGTAATATTGCCCCGGTAACTTCATTCGGTTGTGTGGTGTTCTCCTTTTCGAAAAGAGCTTCTGTGTCAGAAGGGCGCATTTCTCTCCTATTGTTAGGGTGCACCGCATGATTTTATTGGCAAATGTCCGGGTGACGTCACGGACGGAGGATGCAGCTAATATGGCGACCACTTGGATATCGTAGAATGACAACTTTGCGCATGGATGACACGCTCTCCGCTCACATTTATTTTTTCGTCTAGACATTGAAGTGAATAATGTTATATGTATTTTTCATTACAATATCTACTTTAGAATGTTTATAGGGATGACACTTGGGCTTTAAAGGTCTTCAAGCACCAGTGCATACCCTGTATATTATAAATATCTCTCATGACTCCATGTACTGTACACCATGGTTTTAAATAAGACTTTGAACAAATGTTAGCAATTATGGCATACAGTATAACCAATTATTCTATATTAGACCGAGTTAGAATTGGCATAGCCAGCTATGCTAAAAGTAAAAGAAATCAAAAGAATCCAAATGAAATTGTGACCATAAGCTTTATAATACATCCATCTATCCATTTTCTTAGCTGCTTATCCTCACAAGGGTCGCAGGGAGTGCTGGAGCTTATCCCAGCTGTCAACGGGCAGGAGCCGGGGTAGACCCTGAACTGGTTGGCAGCCAATTGCAGGGAACATGGAGACAAACAGCCGCACTCACAACTACACCTAGGGCCAATTTAGAGTGTTGAATTAATGTTGCATGTTTTTGGGATGTGGAAGGAAACCAGATTGCCCGGAGGAAACCCACGCAGGCACGGGGAGAACATGCAAACTCCACACAGGCGGGTCCAGGATTGAACCCGGGACCTCAGAACTGTAAGGCCAACGCTTTCCAGTTTAGTCACCGTGCTGCCCTTTATAATATAATCAAATCTAATATAGCACCTACAGGAATCATGGCACCTCTATATATACAGCAGTGCGCACCATACAGCAATCGGCAACTATTTCATTTGATCCCATAAATTGTGTCACGTGAAAATAGTGAAAGAAATTACATCTGGCAGTAAACTAAATGTATCATATCATGCACAATATCTGTGCAGTCCAGTGGCAAAGAGACATGGAAAAGTGGGATTTCAGCTTCTATGATATTCTGTTGTTTTTATATTTAAAAAACATTTTTTCATTGAATAAGTCATTGAGTCGTATCCTATTTTTTATTCATACAGTTTCAAATGTTTTGACTTGGGTATAAAGGGGAAAGGTGTCGATAGATGATCTGTGAAACAGTGTGTTCACTGCTTCCTCAAAAGACGGCAGTAGCATCTCCTGAGGGGCCAAGCAGAGGAAATGCCGCCTTCAAGCTGTCCATCATTATTCCTCAGCCCTCTCCCTCTCCTACTAACATGGCGTGAACGTAAAATCAGGGTCGAAGGTCTGAAGCTCAACATAAAAATGGCCCATAACATGCTAACGGTCTACAAGGTAATAAATTTGCCCTTTTTAAAATGGAACAGCTGACATTACATTTGCAAGGATTTTTTGTTTACAGGGCCAATAACAAAATAATCACCCAATCATGTGATAAGTTATCATGTCATTGGCCAAATGTTATTACATTATAGGTTCATGACTTTTATTACATTATTGGTCAGTTCTTATATTATGGGGGGCTATTACATTTTAAAAAGAGCAGATTCATTACATTCATGGGCTTTTACAAGTTGTCAACTCACAGCCCGGGAACCACATCAGGCCCACCACTTAAGTAAACCATTCACATCAACTTCCCTGATTCTTGTTAAAAAGTAGTCTCACACCGTAATGGATTATAGACTTTAAAACATTATATATTATAAATAATAATTTTGCAAAATTCCTTTTTATAATAACTTGAAAAATAGTTGAACCAATGCTTATCCTTGATGTCTGATTTGAAATACAGGGAGTCCTCGGTCTACAATGGAGATACGTTCCTACACTAGCGAGATAACCCGAATTTCAGCGTAAATCGGATTTCACCGTTAAAGTTGAAATTTACGAAGACAGCTGGGATTGGCTCTAGCATTCCCACAACCCTCGTGAAGATAAGTGGCTCAGAAAATGAGTGGGTGTTGGTACTTAAAAAAATAAAATAATTGAAAATAAAAAATATAAGATGCTGTACTTACCATTACTGCAAGAGGTGGATGGTAAAGAATGAGGGAAGGCTGTGCTTAGCTTTAGCTCAGGAACCATTTGCAGGTAGCCTTTGCTAGCGGTAAATTCCTCCTCAGCGTCTTTAACTTGCTGCTCGCTCAAAGTCTGAAAAAATATGCTGTGCCTTTCCCCTTAATGATGATCATTAAGCTGATATTAAGCCTACATTTATTCTGATCCATGACTTATGTACTCTTTCTATCTCGGCATCGATCGAAGAACGTTGCTTCGTTTTTCTTTTTCTTCACGGAACAACTTGCTTCATGATCACTGTATCCCTCACAGGGGCGAAACCCTTCACATGTGCTAAAATATGGGCTTTTTCCTTAATAATAATCACCATAGTCAACCGACTGAAGCTCAAGTCTTTACAGATGTTCGTTGGTGTTACTCCTTTCTCCAATCATTTTACGACGTTAAGCTTCGTTTCCATGGTAAGTACTTTTCTTTTGGCTGGACCATCATTGCTAAAAAAAACAGCTTTCTTATTTTGTGCCATAATGTGTAAAAAGGTGGGCAATAAAGGAATATATACTTCAGCGATTAAACACAGATAAGCGATATGCATTCACTAAGCAGAAACACTACGCTCATAAAGTCGTAACGCTTTAGGTCGAGACCGTTTTAACTGTTTTAACCCGAGGACGTCCTGCAGTGATCCATCATTTTGTTGTGTAAATGGTCAGGTGATGAAACACCTATACGATATCATCATAACGGCCCTCTGAGGCAAACCATACCAATAATGTGGCCTGCAACAAAAATGTGTGATACCACTGATTTGTGGGCTCTGTTGGTAACGGGTAGAAAGTGGTAGTGACCTCTGTCTTTAAAAGAGGGTTTCACACTTTAGCTAATGCTGGGTTGTCAAACAGTTTGTTTGTTTGTTTTGCTTAAATATTGTTAGTTCCGAAATTTCTCAAGTATAATGCGTCCTGATGTACAATGCGCACACCCGAAGTTGACCTAAAAAAAAAAAAAAAATCAGGAAAGCCCTTCTACCAATGTACAATGCCCACCACCAATTTGCTGCAACTCATATGCTCAAAATATTGGGAATTATCTGTGTTTTGTTAGCCTTGTATTTTTTTTTTTTCAAAACTGTCCGTACAAAAATCATTACTAATATCCATTGTGCATGTGCTGATGTAGCGGTGATATATAACTCGGGACATACCACAGGACACGCTTGTTCTGGTCCCTGTAATTGTCAGAACAGAATCCCTCAACCGACTAAAATAAATGCTCAGTGATGGCATAACATTTTATTAAAACTGTACATATTACAGTCTTAAATAAATCAACTTTTTAACACTGTTTAAGTTCAACGTTTTTTGCATGAAATATTTGTGCAGAAAACATTTGTGGATAGTGCAGTTTATCCTCTACATTACACATCCTTGGCCAAGACTCCTAAAAAAGCAGCGGATTCATCTCCAATCTGAAAAACCAAGGTAGCTACCTTTGGTGCATCACTGTCGAACTCATCATTGATGACTTGGTCCACTTCTGGTGCCTCCTGCGTTGCATCACGTGCATTCATCTATCTCCCACAGCATGTCATCCTCTGTGCCATCCATGGCGTTTGTGAGGAAACATTTTTATAATCCCAAGCGTTTGGGTTGCACAGCGCAGCCTCTCCCCCTTCCATTCGGCCGCAATCTGTAGCGTCTTTGACTGTGGCGTCAGGTGGCTATCAAAACAACATGAGCTCAAACTACGTAGAAACAATCTTAATTGGCACATTTTTTTAAAAAAAGCGACCATTTCAATCATGTGCGCTCGCATTTTTTTTAATGTGCCCATGATGCTCGTTTTATGTAGTTTGAACTCGTGTTGTTTTGATAGCCACCTGAAGCCATTGAGGCGAGCTATCGTTGTTTTAGACTGCTGCACTACTTCCGGGTTTGCGGCGTCATTGGCCCGAGTGATGACACATTTCATTTAAAAGCACCTGCACAACTAGCCCTTGTAGTCGACATTTTTTGTCTTAGTTTAAGTTAAAACAAACTCACGGGCAGTCATTTCTGATCTTTGGTGTAGTAGCAACAAGCACGCTACGCTAATGATCGTAAAATGCAAGCTCCCCGAGGAGCTCAGAGAGCTCCAGTTGGGGGCGCACATTACCGTAATATACTGTATATAAATGTGTAACATAAGACATCGAATATCATATTGAAATATATATGTATACATTTTTTAACACTCTATGTACCTGTATACAACGATGCAATGTGATTGTATTTTTCATTTTTCATCCATGCCTAAATATAATATTTATGGAAAAAATTGCGCATTATTTTCAATAAATTACGGTAATTTCATTCAGAAGGCCATTGTGATCTATGACTGTAAGACCATATAAATGTGTCATACTATTACATATACACAACAAATCAATGGATACCTAGTTTTGAAAGCGTAAATGTATTTTAGAAGTGCGATTGGGGAGAAAAAAAAATAGATATTATTTTCATGGTATTGTTTGGCAGACACAATCCTGTGTGTATCCAGTTAGTACAGGGGTGGTCAACCAATCAGAGATCAAGAGTCACATTTTTTTTAATGTGGTACAGCAAAGAGCCAGATCATACACATGAACATAATTCCCTCCTCACACACACACTTCAGCCAGATATATAGTGAATGTCACACACCAACATGATAACAATAAAAATTGACTCCTACAGAGTACCAAGACCACAGGCCAGTTATTTAAAAAAAATTAAAATTGTGTGCGGTGGAACGGGGGTGCAGCTGTAGAGCGTTAGGCTCACAGTTCTGAGGATGGGGTTCAAATCGCGGTCCCACCTGTGTGGAGTTTGCATGTGCCTGTATGAGTTTTCTCCTGG
Organism: Syngnathoides biaculeatus; assembly: GCF_019802595.1. Taxonomy (NCBI): domain Eukaryota; kingdom Metazoa; phylum Chordata; class Actinopteri; order Syngnathiformes; family Syngnathidae; genus Syngnathoides; species Syngnathoides biaculeatus. The sequence continues at coordinate 20,046,862 of NC_084652.1, read as the reverse complement.
CACTCCAGTTTCCTCCCACTTCCCAAAATCATGCATTAATTGGACACTCTAAATTGCCCCTAGGTGTGATTGTAAGTGCGACTGTTGTCTGTTTCCATGTGCCCTGCACTGGCTGGCAACCAGTTCAGGGTGTGCCCCGCCCCTTGCCCGATGACATCTGGGATTGGCTTCAGAACTCCCATGACCATCGTGCAGATAAACAGCTCAGAATATGGATGGATAGAAAATTGTGTGCTCTTTCTCACGCAGAGAAATTACCAGTTCAAGCAAGTTTTCTCTTGTATGTCACAACTCCTTCCTAAATGCAACACTGAAATACTCATATGATTGGAGGTCTGAGTGCATTTGTGACTTTTAGTAAAATATCATAATTTTAATAAATCAGGGGCAATACGGCCACCAACAGCGTACACAATCTGTTAGAGTAACACAACATTGAGTGCCTGCGATATGTGTGCATCCTAAATTAGACCTGAAAAGGCCAGATACCATTGTAATTTGAAAGAATGTGTGGTGTCTTATCAGCCCTCTAGAGAACTACAATCACAGACTTCATATTAATGTGTGGTGTCCTGAATCTATAAAAATATAATACGAGGTTGCACCAAGTTTATCAGTCTTCTGTCCTTTGGAACGATCTCTCAGATTTGGTCAGGAAAGCACACACTCTCTCCTGATTTAATGGCGGACTTTCCCATTTTATGAAATCTTATTGTCAGGATAACTCGGTCTTATTTTGGTTAATTCCCTAGTTATGACAGTAATATCTTGCAATCGTCCTCGAAACTAAATGATATAGTAAGTTTCTTTTCGCGTTGCCACAGCGTGTCATCTTAGAATGAACGCACATATTTGTTTGCCACAATTTTATTTTATTTTTTTACGCCGGATACCCTTCCTGACGCAATCCTTCTCAGGGAGTGGAGGCCCCAGTGGGATACGAAACCACAACCCCTGGTTTACCGAACAAATGCTCTAACCACTGAGACAAAATGCAAATTACTGAAAGACAAATTGTAACTTTGAAATCAGCTTAGCTTCTTCATGTATTATTTTGATAATGGTATTCGTATCTAATCGTAGATCTGCATAGCCAATTACTACATTGTTACTGCTAAGAGGCTATTTGTGTGTGGCCTTCATCACTCATCAAACTTGTCATGCTGAGAGATATTGCAGAGAGCATTAGCTGTCCCAGTCAGTCTCACGTCTGTCACACTCCGAGTGTGAAACTGCTGTCGTCTATGAAGCAATCGGGGCACCAGTGGTAAAGTCTGCCAACTGTTCTTTCTAGCTTTCTGACTGTTAGAAGATAGGATGAGTTAGGAGGAGGAGAGGGAAACGGTTTAAAACAGCCTAAAATGCGCTGTACAAGTATATGTATTATATTTAATTTCATGTATTTAACTTTTTTTATATTGTATATATTTGCAATGCCAATCTGGCTGCAGACAGCTGAGTAAGACAAAAAAAAACAGAAGCATATCCAAATTACAACAAATTAACAAACAAATGTTACCCTCGTATCAGGGGGTCCATTATAGCACATGGTGACTATAAGGTCCGTAGAAGGAATGTCAGGAGGTATTCTCTAAAGCTGGAGGACTTGGATGAAGAAAAATGTAAACATCTGAATGTCAAAATATGATAAAATAAGCCGTTTTGAATAAATATATTTATAAATGGGAGTTTGCATGTTCTCTCCGTGCTCGTGTGAGTTTTCTCCGGTTTCCTCCCACATCCCAAAAACATGGATTTATTGGAGACTAAATTATCCACAGCCGTGATTGTGAGAGTAAATGGTTGCTTGTTTCCATGTGCCTGTCATGGTCCTGCCGGTCCCAGCCCTGGCGGTGCAGGTCCCCTGCACACCTGCGCCTCATCAGGGATAATTAACCCCAGTATATTTAGGACCCAGAGGACGGTGTGGGCGTGCCAGATCGTTGCCATCCATGCCTCGTTCCCGCACTTCCCACCCCTGTCTACCGACCTCCGCCTGTCCTCCGACCAACCCCGTAAGCTTGACGCTCTTGATACTGCTGCTCACTCTGACTGACTCTCCGACCTCTTACGACCTTGGAACGAATAAAGCTCTTCCTTTTACTGCCTCCCTGTCTACCGAGTCGTGCATTTGGGTCCGCCCTAGCGTTCTGGTTATGACAGAACGATCTGGCCACAACATGGATCCAGCCGACTCAGAAGCCATCCGCCACTCTCTACAGATCCAGGGCAGATGCCTGGCCAAGCAGGTGACTGCTCTTCAGGTGACCAACCAGAGACTTCTCGAGATCTGTCCCCGATTAGAGCCATGGCTAGCTTCTCAGGCTAGCACCGCTAACACCACGTCGACGGCGCCCGCCACAGTTCCTACCTCAGTCCAGGTTGCTCTGACTACCCCGCCAGTTGCGGAGTTTCAGCGGTTCGGGGCCACACCTCTCTCCCGGCCTGAATGATTTTCCGGCGACACGGGGAACGTCAAACCCTTCCTCATCCAGTGCGACCTCCACTTCGAGCGGCAGGCTTCTGCCTTCCCGACGGACCGCGCACAAATTGCCTTCGTCATATCCCACATGACGGGAAGAGCAGAGGCGTGGGCCACAGCAAACTGGAGTCGTAACTCCGAAACGTGCCACTCCTGGACCTCCTTCGTATGTGCCATGATGCAAGTTTTCCAGTATGCTTCGCCGGATCGCGAAGCAGCAGCGACGTTGATTATGCTGCGACAGAGGCAGCGTCGTGTGGCAGATTATGCTATCGAGTTTCGCATCAGAGCAGCTGAAAGTTGATGGGATGAGAATACGCTTCTCGACGCCTTTTTCCAAGGGCTTTCACCGCAGATCCGCAGTCACCCCATTGCATTGGATCTGCCTACCTCCCTGGATTCGCTCATCGCCCTAGCTCTCAAGATCGACCAGAGGCTAGCGATTTAAGGACAAGTGGACGGGCTGCTAGAAGGAGAGCAGGGAGCGTCCGTCCCACCGGTTTCCCTTCCGCCGACACCCATAACCGAGACGAGTCGATGTAGGTTGAGGGGCTGGATGGTCTGGCAGAGGAACGACTGTGATGTTGGCAAGAGGGCCGATGCTTCTACTGTGGACGCCTGGGTCAGTTAATAGCCCACTGTCTGGACAGGTCCAAGCGCTCTGCCCTCAAGATCATGACTGCGGTGAGTGTGAATTACAACGCGAGCACTGCTTCAAGTCACCTTGAGCACGGGGGGTCGTACTTATTCTGCTACGGCCTTTATTGACTCGGGATCGGATGCTAACCTGATCAATCCATGGGTAGTCGAGGCCTTGATCGCAGTGACCTTTCAGACTCAATGGTTTTGCAACGCATTCGCGGCCAATGGTAAATTCCTATGCCGAGTAACTCACTGTACGCAATCTCTGAGGATGACATTTCCGGACACTCACACAGAGAAGATAAGTTTCCATGTATTTAACTCGCGGCGCAGCGATGTCACCTTGGGCAGCCCCTGCCTTAAAAGACACAACCCACACATTGATTGGACTACCGTTCAAATCAGGGCATGGGGCGATGAATGCAGTAAAGTGTGTCTAAATGAGAGGAATTTACAGATCGCGCCAGTCGACTTACAGGAATTGAAGTCCATGCCAGAACTATCACCAGTGCCGTCCTGTTATCGGGACCTGAAGGAAGTATTTTCAGAGGCAAAGACCAAATCCCTTCCGCCGCACCGCCCGTACAATTGTGCTATCAAGTTGTTGCCCGGAACCTCACCCCCTCGAGGGACGCTGTTTTCATTAACAGGACCGGAGCACGGGGGGCGCGAAACAAGATGGCAGCATAACATTGAGGCTCCGCTCAACTCCGCATAAAAACATTTAACTACCCGAATAAAAGTGTAAGAGTGACTTTGAAAAATGTCTGAGACCACATCTACGACCAGTGGTAAAAGCTATGGCCAGACTCGTGGCACGCAAAAGCCAAAATCTAATCAGCAGCACGGAGAAGAGCACGAGGAGGCCTGTGAAAGTGTGGCAGACATGGCGGCTGTGCTAACGGAGCTAAAAGCCCTCCGCTCGGATTATGTTTCCAAGATGGACACCACAAACTGCCATTTGAAAGACATGAACAACTCTATCAACGCTTTGGAGCAAAGCATGGTTGAGGTCAGGAACAACGTAGCCTCCAACACAACGTGTGTAACTGAAGCCGAGGAGTGTATATCATCCCTGGAAGATGATTTGGAGGTGGTTAAAGCAGAGCTAGCTAATGCTGCTAAATGTATCGCTCTTTTGGAAACCAAGGCAGATGATTTAGAGTACCGGGGGCGCCTCAAAAACCTTCGTCTGTTTGGCCTACGTAAAAATGCTGAAATAAATCGGTCCTTGTTGGAGTTTGTGGAGCACGAGTTACCAACATGGTTGGAAGTAGGCAGTGACAGGAGATTCACTCTTGAGCGTGTACACCGGACTCTGGTGCGGCCAAAACCAGGGCAAAGTAGAGCTGTGATCATTCGATTTCTGAAGTTTCAAGACAGAATTTATTGTGCGCACCGCTAGGCAGCTCAACATTACCCATGAAGAAAACAAGCTCACATTTGCACCAGATTTGTCGGTCAGAACCATGCACAAACGCAACGAGTTCAACGTGGTGAGAAAGAAGTTTGTGGAGAAAGGGCTTTACCGTGGATTCCAGATTTACCCCTGCAAGTTGAGGGTCCTACATGAAGGAAGAATACAGCTGTTTGCCACGCCTAGAGAAGCTGAGGACTTTTATCAGACAATCACTTGAACATTATGGTGAGATTCATGATACACTCTTATGTCAAACCTTTATAAGTTGTGCCCCTCTACCGGTTTTTGGTTTAGCTTATATAGTTATTGCTCAGTGTGTGCTTGGTCAAAATTGGTCATTTTTAGTTAGTTTGACCTATTACTTTTTCTTTTGATTTTAGTCATTTATTTATTTTTATGGAGTGGGAAAAAGAGTAGTAAGTTTCGGGTATGCTAGATTTGCTATCGTATTATTTATTTATTTTTTATTGGCAGGTTGGGTGGATGCCACCATTTGTTTCTTTCCGTTTGTCGTTTGCTTGAATAGTTTTACCACTCCTCCTTAAGGTGGATTGGTGTTAGTCCCCCTATCTGTTTTATTTAGAGTAAGGAATGGGGATGTTTTATAGATTTTTGTTTATAAAGGTTCATGTTGTGTTGTTTAGTTTAAGTTGGATAGACATTATGTTCATTGATAATATTGTATTTTGTATGCTTATGAAAAGTACAAGTCATAAAATTGTTGATTTAAAGATTACAAGTTGGAATGTCGGGGGTCTTAAAAATCCTAATAAATTGAAACAGGTTATTAATAGAATTAAATTATTGAACGCTAAAATAGTACTCCTTCAGGAGAGTAATTTGACTGATACAGAAATCAAAAAGGTTAGAAATAGGTGGCCTGGAAATGTACTATATGCATCATACAATAATAATGCACGGGGTGTTTTAATTCTCATTCACAAAACTATACCATTACAAATCACTAATACAATTCAGGATCCAGCAGGGCGGTATGTGATAGTCCAGGGTACTATTTTCTCTCTCACATTAAATTTGGTATGTGTACAGGTTTTGATCCAAGTAAAGCAAAAACAAGGAAAATCTTAAAACAATATAGTGTTGATTTAAATTTAGTAGAAATTTTGAGATATTTTAATACTTCTAAAATAGAATTTTCATGTTATTCCGGCTCCCAGAAATCTCGATCGCCCATTGATTACTTTTTTGTCCCTCAAAACCTTCTGTCAAAGGTTAAAAACTGCTGGTATGACAGACATATTAGCAACCATGCACCAATATCTATGAATATTCAAATAGACAAACTTTGTCACTGCCCCTGCAATTGGCGATTTAAATCTATATGGCAGCAGAACGAGAACTTTGTTTCCTTCATAAAAAGTAAAATTGATTTGTTTTTTTAAATTAATACAGATCAAACGGGAGGCTTTACAAGATGGGAGGCATTCAAAGCTTAGATTCGAGGAGAAATTATTAGTTATACAAGTTCTAAATCTAAACAACAAAAAGCAGAGATGTGTTATTTAGAAAAGCAAATAAAGGAGTTAGAAAATGATTTAGATCAGTTTGATGATCCACTTAAACATAAAGAATTGCTATTTTTAAGAAGTAAATATGATAAATTATTTACAGATAAAGTGGCAAAAAGTTCATTATGGCTTAAGCAGCGTTATTACGATCAAGGTGAAAAAGCGGGTAAACTTTTGGCTTGGAGGATTAGGAAATTACAAACAGAACGGGCAATTAATAGCAGAAGGACATCTAATAGAGATTTGACTGTTGACCCTCAAGAAATTAATAGTACTTTCAGGGATTTCTATGAACAATTGTATAAATCCGAGATACAACAGACAGATTAAAACTACAGTTGCTTTATATGCTTTATGAAACTGGTGGGTTACAATTTCCAAACTTTAAATGTATTACTGGTCTGCTCAACTACGCTCAGCTATATATTATTTTTCAACATCACCATCACCCGCTTGGGTAAAAATAGACCACACCTTCTATTAAAGTATTATTTATATTCTGCTGAGAATATAGTATTAAAACTGCAGACCAAGAATCCATTTTTGAAAAACACTATAGATATCTGGTTTAAATCACACAAACATATAGGGGACACTCCTTTACTTTCACACTTTTCTCCCATATGGGGTAATGCGACTTTTAAAGCTGGAGGAGCAGATGGGGGTTTTAAATTATGGGCAAATAATGGTATAAAATCAATAGGTGAACTTTATGTAAATGGTGAAATGCTTACATTCATTCAAATATGTCAAAAATTTTCCATTCCCAATAAGTATTTTTTCAAATATCTGCAGTTAAAACACTTTATGTCAGCACAAATCAAAAACACAATGTATGAACCCCCTTTGTCCAGTTTAGAAGATATTGTCCAGTCAGCTTTGCATGGATGTAAGCAGATATCTATGTTGTATAAATCTCTCATCTCACATGATACAGAAGCAAATAAAAATAGATTGGAGGCATGGAAATTAGATGTAAAAGAAAATGTTGAAGTAATTGATTGGGAACATGCATGCCTTAAAGCACAAAAACAAACAATAAATACAAGAATGAGGCTATTACAATATAAATGGCTGATGAGGACTTATGTGACTCCTGATAAACTTCATCATTGGACCCCTAACATTCCAGACACGTGTAGTAAGTGCTCTGATGACAAGGGTATTGTTTATGGGACTGTTGGAAAGTCAAATATTATTGGAAATCTATTGTTCAGACAATTTCTATAATAGTTGGAATTCAGGTTCCTCATTGCGCAATGCCGGCTTCTATCATCCCGTCATAGAGGGAGGGGGATTCAATACCTGTTGGATTGGGAAGGGTATGGCCCAGAAGAAAGTTCGTGGATCCCGTCCCCTTTTATTGTTGACCCGAGCCTTATCAGAGACTTCCACGCATCCCATCCTGAGGGTCCTGGGCCGTCTGGAGCCGGCCGTTAAGGGGGGGTACCGTCATGGTCCTGCCAGTCCCAGCCCTTGCGGAGCAGGTCCCGTGCACACCTGCACCTCATCAGGGATCATTAACCCCAGTATATTTAGGACCCAGTGGACGGTCTGACTTCGCTAGATCGTTGCCATCCATGCCTCGTTCCCGCACTTCCTCGTTCCTGATCCTGAACCCCTGTGTACAGACCTCCGCCTGTCCTCCGACCAACCCCGTGAGCTTGACGCTCTTGATACTACTGCTCACTATGACTGACTCTTGGGCTTACTACCTTGGATCGAATAAAGATCTTCCTTTGACTGCCTCCCTGTCTACTTGGTCGTGCATTTGGGTCCGCTCTAGTGTTCTGGTTATGACTGCCCTGTGATTGGCTGGAAGCCAGTTCAGAGTGTACCGTGCCTCCTACCTGAAGATTGCTGGGATAGGCTCAAGGTCTCCAGTAGCCCTTGTGTTTATAAGTGGTTTGGAAAATGGACCTGGCGTTTAAAGTTTTCACCAATTTTGCATATTTCAGCTCCAGTACTTGGCGTCATTGCTTGCTCTCTTTTGTTTGACCAAGTTACCCCTCCTTGTACTCTGCTATCATTCTTTCTAAAGCTACAAATATTTCTTCGATGGCCGCACTTGGTCATGCATAGATCTCTGGAACTATGCAAAGTACCATCCTGTTTCATAAACTAATCTACCATGATCTCAGTCCCCCAAAAAACCTTCAATCTTGGGTCCAAACAACTACAGGCTTCTCACTCTGACACAAGTGGTCATGAAGTCCTTGAATGCCTCATGTTGGGACCCCATGAAGAGCATCACAGGTTCTTTGCCAGAAACAATGCAGTTTGCCTACCGAGTCAGCAGGTTTGTGAATGAGCCAGACAACATGGGACTGCACTTCATCTTAGAACACCTCGACGTGTCATGTGCAAGGCTGGACTACGACCAAGATGGGCGTGTCCTGGCCACCGCTCTGATCGGTTTCATCCGACACCTGTCACCGGTCACAGCTGCTTCACGTGATGCACTGTGATTGGACCATGTATTTAAGTTGGAATTTTGTCACTGGCATTTGCCAGTTCATTGAGTATGCTTTCCCGCATCCAGGGTGACTCCGCCACTGCACCATTATAGTCCAGTCACGCTTTTGGTTATGCTCTTTAGTTGACTCATAGTTATCGTACATTTTTTCTTGTGTTTTGAATCCTGCCTTCTTGGACTGTGTTGTGCACACCTTTCGTTTATAATAAAACCCACTGACCATCACGTCCATCATCTTGTAGTCCTGCATTTGGGTCCACCCGTGTACCATTGGTTCGTGAAACGACGATCCGGGGACCTATGTGAGGATCCTGTTCGTGGACTGCAGCTCGGCATTCAACACTATCATCGCCGAGCCCCTCTCCTCCAAGCTTCTCCAGGTCAGCATCTCGCCTGTCATATGCCAGTTGCCAGGGGCTGTGGCCTGGCCACACCCCTGACATGAGTGGAATTGCATCTGATCACCTGATAAAGGGGACTTAGCAGGTGAGGCTGGGGAACATCACCTCATTTACAAACACAACCAGCACTGGAGTAGCCCAACACTGTGTCCTCTCTTTCCTTGTCTTTTGTCTCTGCAGAAAGGATTGCACCTCAATGCTCCCAGCTGTCAAACTCCTGAAGTTTGCAAAGCACATGAGAGTCAGAGGCCGCATTAAAGATGGGGAAAAGTTTTCGTTTCCACAGGAAGTGGTGTGGCTCGAGGTTTGGTGGAGCCGACACAATCTGGAGCTGAACATGCTCAAGACGGTAGTGATGATCATAGACTTCAGGAGGGATCCTCTGTCACAGATCCAATTGTCTTGTGTCAACCTTTGAGACCTTCAAGATCCTGGGAATTATAGTCTCTCAGGGCCTGAAGTGAGGGATCAACATCCATCCCCTCCTCAAAAATTCCCAACACAGAATGTACTTCCTGTGGCTTCTGAGGAAGCAAGGCCTACCACTGAAGCTGTTGAGACAGTTCTACACAGCAGTCATTTTGTTCATCACAGTATTGTTTTGTGCTGCTACAAAAAAGGACAAGGTCCCACTGCAACAAACAATCAAAACTGCTGAAAGGGTTGTTGTTACCCCCACCCCACATCCACCCACCCTTGCACACTAACAGAACTAAGACAAGAGCATACAAATGCAAAATCTTCTTGGACCCTTCAAATCCTGATCACCACCTCTTCCAGCTCCTTCCCTCGGCTCAGCACTATTGATCAATGCAAACAAAAATAAGCAGACATTCCAACAGTTGCTTCCCTCTTGGCATTAACTTTGTAATCAGTTAATTTACAATTCCATTGCATCATGCTGCCAATTTTTTTTCTTGAATTTGTCGTCACATTTCTGTTGGGCCAATTGTACATTACTCGTGCACTTTCTACAGTAGTCTCTTGATGCTATTTATAAATCTGTTGTTGACTAACACTGCCCTCTGGATCTTTTTGCAAAATTGTCAAAAAAGAAATGTATTGGCATTACCACATTACTGACTAAATTTAAATGAATGTTTCTCGTTGTATTAGAGTGGCTCCAACTACCGAAATTACTTGTGTTTTTGACATACTTGGCAAATAAAGATGATTCTGTCAGCATATCTGCTGTACATATTTTCACACAATAATTACATACAAAAAACCTTACACTCTTGATCTTGAGCGATGTGTTGATCACACACTTATTTTCTGTCAGGGGCATGAAGCATGGGGCTGGACCCAAATGCAGGACTTCAAGTCGAGAGCATGATGTTAGGTGTGGTTTTATTCAAGATCAAGGTCATGCACGGTGTAAGCAGTCCGAGAAGGTGGAGGCACAAAATCACTAACCCAAAGCAGGACCCAGAAACATAACTGTGAAGCAAAACTTGAAAACGTTAACAAAACTAGACTGGACTATGATGGCACAGAATCACTGTGATGAGGATAGCTCAACACTACACATACTCTCAGTGGTGGAGAATCCAACCAGCAGTGAACACGACTTACTGACTTAAGGCAATGAACTGGCCACGCCAGTGACAAAACTCCAAACTTAAATACATTGTCTATAGGGTCTACATGGAAACAGCTGTCAGGTATTAGATGTGACACCACCCAGAGCAGTGGCTTAGCCACGCCCCTCTGGGCAGTAGTCCAGCCTTGCTCATGACATTTTCTCTGTTAACATCTCGCAAGGTAAACGAAGCGACAGAGCTTGAAATGCTCCAGCGTACACGGAGAGTGTTGCAAGTCACACAAACAACTAATATTCATAAATCATCACTCACCTCCTTCTCATCTGCCACCTTCCAGACAAACCGACGTCTTAAATGTCAATAAAATGTACTTAAAACACACACACACGCATATACTCTGTTGTCTTGTCCAACCACTTGGTGCACTACAAAAGTACTGACTAGATTTGGAATGTAGAATAGGAAAAGAGGAAGTGAATCAAGTGATGTAAAATTAATTACAAGCATGTTTCTTGGAAAGACCTCCATAAGAAGTGTGCTTTGCATGAATCCAGTCAAATTTACTAGTATCGATACAATTGAATGATTTACTTTTAAAACGATGTATGGTATCAAACAATAAGGTTACCTTGCCGAGTACAGATCAATCCAGTTGAACCGTAGGAATATACAGTGATCTATAAATATAATGAATAAATCATTACACAACAAGTGTGAATGTAAGTGTGAATGGCTGTCAGTGTCTATATGTGCTGTATGACTGACTAGCAAACCAGGTCACACTGTATTAGGCCTTCCACTCGAATTCAGTTGGGAAAAGCTCCAGCACTTCGTGACCCAGAATGAGTTCAGCGGTATTGAAATGTCACTATGACAATGTATGAGCTTTTGCCAGCAAAGGTCGAAAGATTAGTGACACGAACATTCACTACTGGTCCACATGGGGGCATCACAATTGGAAATAGTGAATGAGGACATAAAGTTTTCGCTTCTACTTGAAGGTCATTTTGTTGTTCAGCCATCATTGAGCCAGCCTACTTGAATGAAGAAAAGTACACGGCAGCAATGTTATTATCAAACTTGACCATTACAAAAAAAAAATTTTTCTGTTGATTTTTGCATCTCGTTGTTCACTGCAGAAATCCTCTTTTGGAAGACAAGAGGGGGTTAAAAAAGAGCACAAATAGTACAGCCAAACCAATGTTGTTGTTTTTTTTCTCAGCAACAAATACACAGCACAGTTGTGTTTGTTAGTTAATGGTCAAATGCTACTCATACAGTAGTCATTGTACTGCAGTCGAGCGGTACTGCACTTTGTGTCATTTTGTGTGTGTGCGTGCATGTAGCTGAAAGACGTCTCCCTGGCTAGATTCGCATTTTCTGACAGAAAGCAATTTTTGCAGCCTCGAGATCAGTGTAGCATTTAGTTTAAAAGGTGACTACTTCAGGGAAGCCTGCCTCCCTCCTGCTTATAAGAAAAGAATACAACTGCTTCAAATAGCAGCCAGAAAACCAATCTACACGTTTGTGTCTTATAAGGTACAACAAAGCAGGAGCATGATTCAGCATTTTAACTCTTTTATAAATACGGTTGGTGAAAGTGGTTGCTCCTGTTATTCAGATCAACAGACACTGGCCAAGATGAATTAGTGCTCTGTGTAATCTTTTATCCTGATCAGTCTATCATAAATCAACCTGTTTTTTTTTTGTGGGCTGAATAAAAGATTCTGTACTACAAGCCAAGTAGGTTTGTTGTATCATCTCTACTATTAAAGCACAGCCGCTGCCTTTGTGACTGCAAAGAAAGTCGAGCATTCACGCAAATGTTATTCTGAATACAAATGCCATATTGGATGTTTTTCATGGCGCATATAGCTTTGTCATTTCTCAAGTTATTCATACAGTGTTTAAAGAAAAGAAAATCTCTGAATTGAAATGGGTTGTGTTAATCTTTCACAAGCCAGTCAGACCAGGGAAGTCTCTAAAGTTCAGTAAGAGTACTATTACTTTAGAATAATGTGATTTAACACTAATAAGACTTGGGTAAAAGTAATCCTTCAAAAAATTATGTATGAGTAACTAAATATTCAGTTATTCAAGTAATGAATAAGTGGTGAATACTTTCTAAAATATATATATTTTTAAATAGCACATGAATGTCAACTAGAAAAAAAAGATGCAGCATAAGAATATGCAAATTCAAACAGTGCACATCAAGATCAGTTCATTCTCTGACATTTAGCTGCATTGCAAACATGTTTCATTTCTCAAGCACAACATGAGTTTTGACATTTTTTTAGCTTTATCTTTAGTGCTGCATATACTTTGGACATATCTTTTTTTTTTTTTTAACTTTTCTCCCTTTTGAATGTGCACATTCCTTTTTACAGTGAGGAACATAAAATCACGACAAGTCTGACTGGGTTGCAGGAGCTGGTGTTTAAAGTGCTGGTTTTTCTTGCATAGAGTATTTCTAACTACAATTACCAAACGCCAAGACAGCTTCTTGTATGTTTCTCCAGCTCCAAGTGGAGTTGTTGTTGGCTAAAATTCAAACATTTTAGGTAGACACAGATGAAATCACATCACAAAGCTATGTTTTTTCTAATTCATCCTTAAGGCTGATCTTTACTGGGGTCATCGGTGGGCTGAAGACTGTCAGGTAAAAAAAAAAAAAAAGTCCTGCTTTGCTTCACTTAAATATGTCACTTTGAAAACGTTGCCTCTGTGTGGAGCCACACTGAAACTGTGTACAGTTATGTGACTGTATGACTCGTAGTTATGTTTTATTGTCAAAACAGTGACATGGGACAAAAGTCTGAGACTAATTTAAACAGGTCAGGCAAACAATAAATACGTGTAGAAGTGGCAGCGGCATGGTGAGGCAGCTGTAGAGCTTTGTTCAAATCCCAGCCACACCTAAGTGGAATTTGTATTTTCTCCACGTGCCTGTGTGGGTTTTCTCTGAGCACTCCGGTTTCCTTAATTAATTAACTCTAAATTGCCCCTAAGTGTGATTGTGAGTGCGACTGTTGGCTGTCTCCATGTGCCCTGCGATTGGCTGACAACCAGTTCAGGGTGTACCCCGCTTCCTGCCCGATGACAGCTGGGATTGGCTCTAGCATTCCCGTGACCCTCGTGAGGATAAGAAAATGGATGGATATGGAAGTGGTGAGCTCAATCTACTCTAGTTCAGTGATTTCCAACCTTTATAGAGCCAAAGCACATATTTTACAATTGAAAAATTCCAGGGCACACCAACAAAAGTAAATGTCACCAAAAATAGATCAATTATTTACTGTATGTACTTCCTGCCATCTAATAGAAGAGGGTTTTTTTTGTTCTGTCTGTCATTGTGCCTCACTGGCATAAATAGATGAATAAAGATTCATTATTTCTTGGAATATTTTTTTTTAGCCATTACATAAAATTGGATAACTTCCCACGACACACCTGAAGAGCGCTCACGGCACACTAATGTACACTGTTTGGGAATCACTGTTCTAGTTCAATGTAACAGAGTACAATTAGCATTTCTGAACAAAAATACTCATACAAAAGAACAGTATGTGGCATTTAAACTTTTATTTCAAGGACAGATATTTTAAAAGTTTTGCCAAAAGAAGTATCAACAGATTAGTGCCTTTATTTTGCTGTGTATGTGGGAAGGGATTAAGAGAAGAGAAGAAATGCATACACTTGCAAGGTACATGAAATAAGCACACTTCCATTCAGAGTAGTACTGCGCTGTGCATAACCATACATGCAGTCACATGTTAACGTGAAGCTGTTCGGTCCGTATATGCCTGGTGACAATTCAGAAAAAAAGCCTCTGCTGCATGAATTGCCTTCGCTTTCCATTTCTGTCATTGAACTTTGCAGAATTATTTTCTCTTGATCCTATCACGAGTGGTTGCCTTTTAAAAATTTATTTTACACTCATATAACAATTAGGACTACAAGAGTTTATTGTTTCTATTTGCACTATTTTCAGAGGAAATTGCAAAATTGATGTGCAAATCAGATCTCAATGCAAAAATGTCAAATCAAAAGAGGAGTGAGCAAAAGAACAGATGTGGACTTCTCTTACATGCTGGCGATAAAATAATTCTGCAAGTTGTCACCCAATCAGAAATATTGTTCAGGCTGCCGGCCCCAACTCAACCCCCACCCAGCAGGGATTCTTTTTGGCTCCGGAAAATGACTAGGAATTTAACTTTTGGAAGCATTCCAGTGGTGTGAACACGACAAGTTCCTGCTAAAGTTCTTAATTCCAGGATAAAGTTCCTGTGGTGTGAAAGCATCACACATAAAGGCCTCATTACAATCTTCCATATTTTTAGGCTTTGGGGAGAATCTGCCTCAGTTAATTTTTTGGAGCTGTGGGGGGAAAACAGCTTGAACACAACATCTTTGTGGATGATAACTTTTCCAATACCAGAAAAGTGTTACATTAGAATAAATACTAAGACTCCATTTTCCATAATAACTTGAGTGATTTTGCTACAGTGTGCTGAACACCTGCAGTGTCAAATGACCTGTTATTTTGTAGTATGCACTCCTAAATCCCATTTTACCCATATAAAAGTGTGTGGGCGTAACGACAAGAGGATGCTGATTTTGAATGTAATAAAACAATAAAGTTCCTCGCTATAAGTAGTTTATATTATCCACTATAAGGCAGACTGACAACAGTACAGCAGACAGATGCTTTAGCACAAAAGCCCTTGGGCACATTTTATTGCTTTACAAATCAAATATAGATTTGAAAGAGCTGTTATGTGATCCGTCAAAAACATTCTCTCTTTTTGTCTTGGAGAAACCAACCCAATTTAAACATGTTAGTCCCTTCAGTTGCTTATTTAGATTAATTCACCAACTTTAACATGATTAGCAACCGTAACTTGTTTTCAAGCGACAGCTCAAATAAACATTTTGCAGTACTGCACATCCCCTGTTTTCAATGTTCAGCCCTGAGCCTGGATTTTTGTTCTGTCATTTTCCTCAAATAGCAAATGATAATCAAACATGTCATCTGGTAGACTGAAGAAAATGGCTTCTGTGAGGAGGAAACGTCTCAGATTTTAAATGACATTAGTTTTCCCAGTCTCTTCCCGACATGTCGATACTCATAAGTTACAATAATTGTTTACCAAAGATTGAATTTCAATATTCTTAACGTATTAAAGAACTGTTGCCAATCACAATCATGTTAAATAGACTTTGGAGAATATTCAACTCAGGTAAAGTCATGTTTTAATGAGAGTATTATTTAAGGGTGTGTGATCTCCTAACTCTGACAAATTAATTTATATATGTTTGGGCCCAGTACTCGATTGTCATGTAAGCAGAAGTTTGAGGCTACCGTCAAGTCCCAAAGTTGTTCTAAATTTGTCATTCTTGTAGGATGTGCAGCTCTCCCTCTTCATCTTGCGCATTGACGGATTTGGATCAGTAGGTCCCGAGAATTTGTCTTGACTCTAGAAGGTTGGGGAAACAGACCGTTCATCACCTTAATGGAAGAATATTGATTGTGGTGCAGGAGCACGATACCCGTCTGCAATAGTAATGGACTTCCTGAGAAATCACAAATGAAAAGCCACCAGGGGATATGCAGGAGGAGACAAACACCTCTGTCCTGCTTGTTTGCACCTTGTTATTTGTTGGTTTGCTACTACGTGTGTGTGTGCTTGTGCATGTCTGTAAGTGTGCATGTGTCTGTGTGTGTATCTGTGTGTGTGTGTGCACCAGAACTATCTCAAGATGGAGAGCACCAAAGCACAAGCACACAATTAAAAGGTCCACTTACCATTCCTCAAATCACTACTCGCATTACCTCCTGATATCTGGTCATACAGACAATATTTGTTGAATTTACCATACTTTACTGTTTTCTATCGCTGCAATTTTTGATATTCCCCATTTTTTTAAACAACACTGGACTTGGCTTGAATCACATGTAGCATATTTTAAGTTTTTCAATGGAAAACAATTTACCTAGTATTCTTAATGCATGTATTTTTATCAGGAAAGAAAGTTACTCTGTTTATTTCTGATCTGATGTTTCTGCTTTTTCTTTTCTTTTCTTTTCATTTCTTTTGTTGAACAAGCTGGTCTTTTTTTCATAAGTGAAACATCTTGCAACAAGAGCCGTAACACAGGAACAGCAGATGCATGTCAGGTTACGCCATCTTTTATGGTTGCACTTCTAAAAAGAGTGCAAATTTGCAGCATAGAAATGCAATGGCATTTCCGAATTTGTGGTTTGTTTTGTCCTTGTTATTTTTGTTCAGTGGGAGCAATGATCGTCACGTGTAGCTTTGTTTACAAATTATAGTTTGCTTGACAAAATGCACTAAACAAAAACAATAAATTCAGTATTTGGTCTGAATTAAACAGGTGGACCAAGGGACTTCCCCTGTGTGAATACACCCTTGCAGTAAATATTTCCACTGACCTCAAACTGAATTCACCAAAATTGCATTAGACTGGTGGTCTACCTTGCAGCACTATTTTACCCTGGTGTATGCCAGTATCGGTTTAGACTGACTTTCTCCCACCAAATTGTCACTCTTCGAGTTGCATTTTCAAGGACACTTCATCGCTGTACCGGAATACCCATCTTGGGGCAGACCATGCTGCCAAATTGTCAAACATGCACAGCAAGTCTCGTGATTACACGAGAATCCAAATCTGGCACCATTTGCGCTGCACCACAGATGCCGTTTGTACAAAGAACATTACTCCATCCACATGAAATCAGTCTAGGGTAAAAACTTTCCATTAGTGTGTTCGGTTACATTCAAGAGACATGATTGTCTTCATGCATTTTCTGACCTCCCGTTTCCATCCTAGTGTCTTATTGAGCAGATTGCAGCACAGTGGTCCTCCATACCAGGGGGTATAGAAATATCGCTGGCTTGGATATTTACCTTCCATCCATCTATTTTCTTAGCCGCTTATCCTCGTAAGGGTCGCGGGAGTGCTGGAATCTATCCCAGCTGTCAATGTGCAGGAGGCAGGGTAGACCCTGAACTGATTGCCAGCCAATCGCAGGGCAGGATGTTTACCTTAGCGGTAGTCATTCTTGAACTCTTCCACAAATGAGAAGACTGATTGACGAATAGGTTGCTTTGCCCACTCCTATCCATAAATCAAGTCCAGGGGCAGTGCAGAGGGTCAAGAAATCCTCCTAGTAATGCAGAAGACTACTGATAGGACCCCAAGGAAATTTATTTTTTTATATTTTGAATGGTTAGATGCAACAAAATTACTCGGATATATCACTCACCCTCCATTCCTTGTTTTTTCTTCTGTGACTGTTCATAGTGTTTGGGTTCCCATTCTGATAAGCTATTGTTTCCTTGAGCTGTTATTCTACATTTATGTGATATGATATTTTGTGGTTGTGGTTTTCCTATTGATTTAAAGGGACATAATAATCAGCCAGCGCAGTCAGCCGAAACAGGCCCTCCAGAAATGATTCCAGGGATTCTGCTGATGAATGTAATCCTTTTCTCTGTTATCACAAGTGTTAAAAATCACTGACAGCTCTCCCTGTGTGTTTGAGCAGCAAGTCAGGAGATGATGGACAACAGAGACATCCACTTGTGTGTGGAAGTGTTTCTGTGAGGGTTTGGTCACACAAACTAATACCATAAGACTCTCATAGGCAGCTATATTTGACAATCCCTTCAGTGATTAGTGGAACAAATGTCTGCATGTCACACAACAGCTGTTGTTGGCCATTTGTACAGCTTTCATTCCCTGAATATTCATTGGAGATGTGCTCATTATGCACTCCAGTATATGTGCCTGTGAGTAACTTTAAACTGATATTATCTCCGTGTATACTGTATATCTATATATGATTGTTTATTGATATTATCTAAACCCATGCAGTCCACTGCACAAACATAAATGGCAATTTCTCACCTTATATTGTTTTTTTCGACACATTTATATGGAAATTGCACTGCATGTTTCACACAACAGATTATTTACACATAAATCAAAGCACCTTGCCGGCAGTTTGCTTTACTCTTTATCACTCCATCCGTCAGTGTCAAAGTGATTCAAACTGGCAAATTGCATATTTTTCCCTGCTGTTTTGTAAATAATTCAAGCCATTTCATTTGAAAGCAGAGAAAAACATGGACTCGGTAACAGATGTCTTTAATGTCTGCCAGCCTAGCCGATCTCTGATATGAGGGGCAACGACATATGCGTCAGTTGGTGGGTAACCAGGGTAACCTAATTAGAAGTTGTATATAAGAGCGTAGCTTTCATGGGCTAGGGGAGAGAATTAAAAAAATTCTACTCTATAATAATCCCAGTGAACAATGCTTTACGAAGATGATGTGGAATGTGTAGTATGAAATCCCAACATCCGCATTAGCTCACAACATTCAATATCTGAGCTAACTAGATCTGGTTCCGATGTGCATTATATGAATTTAATCTCACAAATACAGATTTGTAAATTATAACAAGAATGGTGTAGCAAGGGAATGTCAGCATAATTCATCACCAAGGGAGACAATGACCACACACTGAAATTGGGTCTATATAGTCGATAGGTCTGTGTATATTAAAACAGGCTTTAAGAAACAAGGGGAACTAATTTGGGATTGAATATAGTAATCAAGATGCATACCTGAAACTGAGTCTGACTAAAAGAGAAGATGTGAATACATCCCTGCACATAATTCGCGTGAGAACCATCACCGAGACCTGGTGACGATCACTGGTAACGTGGCAGTTATCCAGGAAATGCTTGGCAAGAAAATGAACATAAACCATCATCATAATCCCAATCAGGAGCTGTGTCCCCCATGAAGGAGGTGGCTGGAGGACAAGAACAATGCAACACAGTCAAGTTAATCAAGTTGTCCAGACCTGAGGCACTAGAAACCAACAAACAAACACTCTCACCTGCAACTACTCACCTGAAAACGTACACTAGAGTGGTACTGACAAGGAGAATAAAAACGGTATTTTCCACTGAAACCTCCAAAGTTTATGATTTCATATATAAAGTAGCTTCAAAAAAATGAAAATGGTCTCAAAACAACTTGAGTATAAATAGATCAGTTTTGACTAAAAAAATATAATTAATATTCTGTCCCCCCCCCCCATATCGTAACAATATGAGTGGCTTGTAGAGGAATTGGCCTCCTTCTCTACATAGATTACTTGAAGTTCTATGCCAAGTGTAAGCAAGACATAGTTAGACTAAGCAAATTTTGGATTCCAGTTCAAATTGTATGACAAAACTGCATTCAACATCATAGCTCTCACGATACCTAACCGTAACAACTGTTGAAACGTACAGAGATATACACACATTTACTTGAGCACTTTAGTTCTGTAGGAATGGCCGCAAAGCTGCACTAATGGACCTGTGACTACTTTAGATGCACTCAGACATCTCCAGAGTGGAACAACTAAATGCAGAACACTGTGATCCCTACAGATGTTGTAATTAGGACTTTCAATGTCTCTGTTAATAACAGCAAGCTGCGTCAACTTCGAAGTGACGAAAAAAAACTTGTTAGCATGGTTAGTGGACCAATTTCTGGAAAAATATATGTGGACAGGGCTTCCTATGTGCAAATGCACAAAGCTTTCCCGCATCTGTGAAGATGAAATGATGAACGTTACAGACATTTGAGTTTGACATTAATTCTTTTGATGTGGGCCAAATGAAACTCCAGGAGATAGGAGGAGCTCATTAGCATCTTGATCAAATTTACACACTGTGTGTCATGCTTAATTTCACAAGACACAATTAGAAACACGCTGTAACTCCTCAGGCATGAGAACCTTTTCACACACCAGCTGCGAAACAATAAACAAGCTATTCTTTATTTGGGTCACTATGGTTTTAACCACTGTAAACATGAGATTAAAGTGTGATCATGTCATTATCAGTGGGTGTGCAAAGGCTTGCATGTATTTCACACTGACTGTTCTGAGTCATGATACTGGGGATGGCAGAGCTCAGGTAATAGCCCAGTCAACCTGTCCAGTTGGGTAATGTGTGGGCTGAATGTGGGGTTCCTGCATAAGAAGTGGGCATGGGCTAGAAGTGTACAATGGTACCACGTACCATATTGATTTCATGTTGGCTAGGTGGGCACAGGTTTGAACTGGGCAAATGAGGTGTGTGCAATAAAGTTTATGTATCGCCTAAGTGTGCATGGGTAAGAACTGGTCAACCACATCTGGGTTTCATATGGGCTATAATTGAACTAAGTGGGTTGAGGTTAAAACTCCCATTTATCAGTCCTGTCATGGTTACAGTATGTGTGGGCTAAGTGGATATGAGTTAGAACTGTTCAACCATGTCTGAGTCCTGTATGGGTTATGGGTGGGCTCCGTGGGCATGGGTTTGAGCTGCTTAGTCATGGCTGGAGCTCATATGGGCTTTATATGGGCTAAGAGGGCATGGTTAAAACTAGTCACCCATGTCAAGGTACCGCAAGGTTTATATATGGGGTAAGTGTACACGGGTTAGTACTGGTGAGCTATTTTCTGGGTCCTGTACGGGTTATATGTGGGCTAAGGTGGCATGGGTTTGAGCTGGTAGCCAATGTCTGGGAACCATATGGGTTAAGTGGGCTTGGGTTGGAACTGCATATGTGTTATACATGGGAAGAGTGATAAAGGGTTAAAACTGGTTACTATTTTCTGGGTCTGCAATTGGTTATCTCTGGCCTTAGTGGACATGAATTAGTACAGACCACTAAAGCCTAGCATAGTCTCATATGGAAGAAGTATGTATGGGTTAGAACTGGTCAATCTTATCAGGGTCCTTTAGAAACTCTGCTTCACAATTCTGAAGACTGGGCCTCAAATCCCATCCCTGCCTATGTGGAGTTTGCATTTCTTCCCTGTGCCCGCATGGGTTTTCTTCAGGTAATCCAATTCCCTTCCACATCTAAAGTACATACATGGTCGATTGAAAACTCTAATTTGCTCTCAGGTGTCAGGGCTTCTGCTTAGGCCCCCTATGCCCAGCCGTTGTGTGCGTGTGTCTTTGGCTGTGTGCGTGTGTGTGTGTGGGTGTATCATGAATGCTTTGCAGGGTTGACATGTTGGAGTCTTGCAGCTGCATCTGATCATCCTAATTACACTGAAGATACTGTGGGACTTTAACACATCACCAGACTATCAACACTTTATGTTGAACTCGTAGCTGAGCCAAACTGTCTATCTTTCACCTTCTGAAGTCCTTCATATTTTGTCCTTGCCTCATTTCTGTTCTTTGACTCCAATCTTACTTCCTGCAAACCACTGCTCATCTCTTGTAGCCCACCGACAACCTGGACTCCTACTCTGGCAGACCCGCCCTCAATGGAATCCTGTGAGACCCCAATCCAGTCCACAGAGTTCTTCTGTTTACGTCCATTCAAATCCCGATTCATGCCTATATTGGTAAACAGATGGTGCACACCTGGTACCCACATAAAATTGGCCATTTGGAACACACCTAAGAACCAGTCAAAAATCCCACCCAAGCCCATGTGAGCTAACACAAGTGTTCCCCTAACAGAACCCAGGAGCAAAACCAGATAGAACTCTTGCTCACATGCCCATGTTAAAACCCACATGGGGCCCAGATGGAAATGTTGGCTGGAAAAGTGCTCGTCACCCAACATAAATGTTGTGTGTCAAATCCTGAGCGCCTTTGACGTTGTGTGTCTATGAGCAAAATACCTAACATTCCCAGTTGCTCCTGATACTACTGATTCTTAGGTGAATGACAGTGACAGTATTAAAGCGGTTTGAGTTGCTTGAAGGTTGAGAGAGTAACCCCGTACTCTATCATGAAGAATCGATATTGCTATTCTAAACTATTAAGCATTTTATAATTTAAACTAGTCAAAAATAAAGTGTTTAATTGAAAAAAAGAAAAATGTATTCCTGCCAATGCCATTGATGACTCCAAGATATATTAAAGCTCCCAGGTGGACTAGTAATATGCTATGACCTAAAGGCTACTTGTACTTAAATTTTATGTATGCATTACCATGTAGCAGAAAAAACAGGTTCATTACTTCTACCATAATGAATGGCTAGATATTTGTAGCTGTGCCATTATATATAAAAGATACCCTCATGAAGGTTTGATAAATTCCTCAGAAATGTTTGATAATGAAATTCAAAGACACTTGTAGAGAAGTAATTAACAGGCAAAAGAGAGTTCAAAGAACAGTGCACACATTATTTGGCAAGGTCAAGCTACTGAGGCCATTCCAAGCCTAAGAACTGTGTTGAATTGGAGCTGAACATACCACTGTTTATTCATGAGGCACTACCATTTAAAAGGGGCAAAGGAAGCCTTGGTATGATAAAGTATCTGTTAAGTTTTGGTAGACTTTTAAACACCTAAGATATAGGTGCAGTTAATGGATGCAGGATTAGCATTTTCTTTCCAATACTGTTTATTTGATCAAACACATGAGCTGGATGTGGTTAAGAGTGCTGCGTAGTGATGAAGTATCTCAAAATGACTACACTTCGTTTCCTTTCTGATTGTGCCGTTAGGGGTCGCCACAGCATGTCATCTTTTTCCATCTAAACCTATCTCCTGCATCTTCCTCTCTAACCCCAACTGCCCTAATCTCCTCCCTCACAACAACCATAAACCTTCATCCATAAACCTTCTCTTTGGTCTTCCTCTCGCTCTTTTGCCTGGCAGCTCCATCCTCAGCACCCTTTGACCAATATGTTCACTCTCTCGCCTCTGGACATGTCCAAACCATCGAAGTCTGCTCTCTCGAATGTTGTCTCCAAAACATCCAACTTTGGATGTCCATCTAATTTGCTCATTTCTAATTCTATCCAATGTGCTCACTCCAAGCGAGAACCTCGACATTTTAATTTCTTCCAACTCCAGTTCTGCTTCCTGTTGTTTCTTCAGTGCAACTGTCTCGAATCCGTACATCATGGCTGGCCTCACCACTGTTTTATAAACTTTGCCCTTCATCCTAGCAGAGACTCTTCTGTCACATAACACGCCAGACACCTTCCGCCAGATGTTCCAACCTGCTTGGGCCCGTTTCTTCACTTCCTTACCACACTCACCATTGCTCTGGATTGCTGACCCCAGGTATTTGAAGTCGTCCACCCTCATTATCTCTTCTCCTTGGAGCCTCACTCCTCCCCTTCTCCCCTCTCATTCACACATGTATATTCTGTTTTAGTTTGGCTAATCTTCATTCCTCTCCTTTCTAGTACATGCCTCCATCTATCTAAGTGTTCCTCCACCTGCTACCTGCTTTCACTTTATATCACGATGTCATCTGCGAACATCATAGCATATTTCTCCACCACACCAGATTTACACATGCAGTACCACAGTCCCTCTCTTGGTACTCTGTCATGGGCTTTCTCGAGATCCACAAAGACACAATGTAGCTCCTTCTGACCTTCTCTGTACTTTTCCACTAGCATCCTCAAGGCAAATAATGCATCTGTGGTACTCTTTCTTGGCATGAAACCATACTGTTGCTCGCAGATACTTACTCCTGTCCTGAGTCTAGCCTCCACTTCTCTTTCCCATAACTTCATTGTGTGGTTCATCAACTTTATTCCTCTATAATTCCCACAGCTCTGAACATCGCCTTTGTTCTTAAAAATGGGAACTAGAACACTTTTCCTCCATTCTTCAGGCATCTTTTCGCCGGCTAGTATTCTGTTGAATAAGTTGGTCAAAAACTCCACAGCCATCTTTCCAAATTGCTTCCATACCTGCACCGGTATGTCATCAGGACCAACTGTCTTTCCATTTTTCATCCTTTGTAGTGCCTTTCTGACTTCCCCCTTACTAATCATTGCCACTTCCTGGTCCTTCACACTTGCCTCTTCAACTCTTCCTTCTCTCTCATTTTCTTCATTCATCAACTTCTCAAAGTATTCTTTACACCTATTTAGCACACTACCAGCACCAGTCAACACATTTCCATCTATATCCTTCATCACCCTTACCTGCTGCACATCCTTCCCATCTCTATCCCTCTGTCTGGCCAACCTGTAGAGATCATTTTCTCCTTCTTCCGTGTCCAACCTGGTGTACATGTCTTCATATGCCTCTTGTTTAGCCTTTCCCACCTCTACCTTTGCCCTTAGTCACATCTCGGTGTACTCCTTTCACCTCTCCTCAGTCCTCTCAGTGTCCCACTTTTTCTTCGCTAATCTCTTTCCTTGTATGACTGCCTGTATTTTGGGGTTCCACCACCAAGTCTCCTTCTCCCTTTTCCTACCAGAAGACACACTGCTCTACCTTTCTCTTCTTAATCATCCTACCTGCTACACACCACCATCATATGCTGCCGAGCTACACTCTCTCCCACCACAACCTTACAATCAGTAACCTCCTTCAGATTACATCATCTGCACAAAATATAATCCACCTGCGTGGTTCTACTTCCACTTTTCTAGGTCCCTCTATGTTCGTGTCTCTTCTGGAAGAAAGTGTTCATTACAGCCATTTCCATGCTTTTCGCAAAGTCCACCACCATCTGTCCCTCAAAGTTCCTTTCCTGGGTGCCGTACTTACCCATCACTTCTTCATCGCCCCTGTTTCCTTCACCAATATGTCCATTACAATCTGCACCAATCACAACTCTCTCTCTGTCTGGGATGCTCAGAGGTATGTCATCTAGTTCCTTTCAGAATTTTTCTTTCATCTCTAGGGACATAGCCGCTAATCACATTATATTTAACACCCTCAATTTCAAATTTCAGCCTCATCTCTCGATCTGTTATTCTTTTCACCTCCAAGACATTCTTCGCCAGCTCTTCCTTTAAAATTACCCCTACGCCATTTCTCTTCTCATCTACTCCATGGTAAAATAATTTAAACCCTGCTCCTAAACTTCTAGCCTTACTATCTTTCCACCTGCTCTCTTGGATGCACAATATATCAACCTTTCTCCTAATCATCATGTCAACCAACTCCTGAGCTTTTCCTGACATAGTACCAACATTAAAAATCCATTCACTCAGTTCTAGGCTCTGTGCATTACTCTCCTTCTTCCGACAAATACGGTTTCCTCCTCTTTTTTGTCTTTGACCCACAGTAGCTGAATTTCCACCGACGCCCTGCAGGTTAGTGGTGCTGGGGGCGTGTTTTGCTAATCCGGGTAATGCCCGATCTGGTATATTCTTTAGATCAGTGATTCTCAAGCAGTGTGCTGAGGTACATTAGTGTGCCGTGAGCGCTCTTCAGGTGTGTGGTGGAAAGTTATTCAATTTTATGTAATTGCTAAAAAAAACATTTATTCCAAGAAATGTATCTTTATTAATCTATTTATGCCAGTGAGGCACAATGACAGACAGAACAAAAAAACCCTCTTCTATTAGATGGCAGGAAGTACATACAGTAAATAATTAATCTATTTTTCGTGACATTTACTTTTGTTGGTGTGCCGTGGGATTTTTCAATTGAAAAATATGTGCCTTGGCTCTATAAAGGTTGGAAATCACTGCTTTAGATGAATGCTCATATTTGTTAGGCACAGTTTTTTGCCGTATGCCTTTCCTGACGCAACCTTCTGCAATTATCCGGGATTTTGACTGGCCTCCAGATTGCACTGGCTTGTGCCCCCTGTAGGGCTGCATTCAAAATGACTGTACATTTAAAGTAATTGGACATGTTAAATCATAAAATGGAGCCTACAAAGCCCACCCCCCCACCTGGAAACCTCTGACCACACTAATGCCGTGCTAATGCCTGCATACAGACTGCTGGTTAAGGTGACAAAGGCAGCCAAGAAGAAGATCCGGGTGTGGCCAGAGGGGTCATCAGAGGTACTGAAGGACTGTTTTGCCACCATAGACTGGAGCATGTTCAAACAGGCAGCCACCCATAACAACATCACAGACCTCCAAGAATATTCAAAGATTGGCAATGCCTACTTGAGGAAGTGCATGGACGATGTCTCTGTTTCCAGAAACATCTTCATGAGGGCCAATCAGAAGCCATGGTTGACAGTGGAAGTCCACAGGCTTGTGAAGGCTCCAAATGCTGCTTTCAGAGCTGGGGACGATGTGAGCCTCAGGACAGCTAGAGCCTCAGGACAGCTAGGGCCAACCAAGCAACCATCAAAGAAGCTCAGAGGCAGTACTCCAGGAGGTTTTCTGGCTGTTTAGCAACAGTAGAGACTCTCTGAACCTATGGTATTCACCGCCCACAGAGCTGCGACAACCCCTCTTAGATCGGATCACTGACTTCTTTGCTCACTTTGAGACAGACAACACCACCCCAGCACAGAAGATCCCTCTGCCTATCAATGATGGGGTGTTGCTGCTGTCTCAGGAGGGCTTGCGGAGAGCACTCAGAAGGAATAACACAAGAAAGGCGACTGGACCGGATGATATTCCTGTCTGTGTTCTCAGAGACTGTGCAGATGAGCTCACAGATGTCATCACAGACATCTTCAACACCTTACTGAGCCAAGCTATCGTTCTGACTTGTCTTAAAGCCACCACCATCATCCCTCTCTAAAACCAGCCATCTCCCAACTGCAACAATGACTATTGCCCACTCCCATGATTATGAAGTGTTTTGAGCGGGTTCATCATGGAGCACATCATTCCCCCACCAGTTTTCATATCAATCCAACCACTCGACAGATGATGCTATCTCCGTTGCCGTCCACTCAGACCAAAGACTCACATGTTAGAATGGCGTTTGTCAATTTGAGCTCAGCATTCAACACCATCATCACCCAGCAGTCCTCAGGACTGGACTCCAGAACTCAACTAATCTCTGTGCAACTGTTTTTTGGGATTCCTGATGGGGAGACCCCAGGCAGTTTGGGACAGCAGCAACACCGCCAACGGCATCATGCTGATCAAAGGGGCTCCCCAAGGATGCGTGCCAAGCCCGCTTCTCTTCACCCTGCTGACCCATGACTGTGCACCCACATCCATCTCCAACCTCGTCATCAAGTTTGCAGACGACACTACTGGGTGGTGGGCCTCATCAACAACAATGACACAAGCTACAGGAGTGAGGTGAGCCACGTGCCGATGTGTTGGAAAGACTCTGAAGATCATGGAGGATATCAAGACAGAGCACACCCAGCATCCCCCGCTAACCATTAATGGTGCTGCAGTAAAGCAGGGGAGCACCGATAAGTTTCTGGGTGTACACATCTCTGACGACCTATCCTGGACCACTGATAACAAAGCACTGGCTAAAAAGGCTCAACAGTGGCTCTAGTTCTGGCCAAAACCAGTAGGCTCAAAGGCAGTTTCTTCCACCAGGGAGTCAGGATACTCAACTCCCTTTCTGCTTTGCCCCCATTATTATTATCCCTCCCTGGCACCCACCACCATTGACTCTAGACCAGAAATTAAGCTCATGCACAAAGTGTTTGACTTGCCTGCGCAGCACCGAGTACATTACCCAACTGATTATTCTGCTACACTGTTGATGAATGTCTATAATTTAATACACGGTCCAAAATACTAAACTATGTACATTGCTGCTCATAATGTCAATACTACACATCTATGTACACTCTAAATAGGAATTAGAGTTCATGTTAACGTCGCCAGATTGACCATGTTGGTTACACTGTCTTAAGCATAAGGCACAGTGTACATTTTTCAGACAGACTAGTTTATTTATATTGTATTTATTTTTTATCTGTTTTGTCTATTATAGCATTACAGGGCTGAGAGGACTGCTATATCAGGTATGTTGTATGTATGTATCACACATCTGACAGTGACATTACTTGAACTTGAATTTCCTGTGCAACAGGGACTGTCTCACAGTGGAACATTGATGATAGATAGTAGTTGGAACTAATGGAAAAATGATGGAAGCACAACCTACTGTCTTAAGTGTTTGCCGATGGGAAAAATATTTCTTTGAATCTCAATGTTCACAGAAAAATCCATTTAAATGACTACATTAGGAGCATGATGGAGGGTTTAGCTGGAGTTTGCTGAGATCACAATAGATGGCTTCTTGCGTTTGTGTGGAGAAGTGTTCTGGGATGCAGCCACATCAATTCAGCTAAGCAGTTAAATTTTTGCATATCCCAGGTAATCAGTACCACATGCATAGAAATATGCTATGAAATGTTATTTTTGCCCATATTCATTCAACAGCTGAGAGCACAATGATTGACCAATGGGGTTGTCCGTGACACTGAGGCTGCACTGGTTGAGATAAATCGTTCTACTACTTTGCACACTCATTTTCAGTGTAAATGAAACATAATAGCAAGTCAGTCAGGCAAGGAGTTTTGAATGTATAGGCACCAGCCAGCCAGCAACTTTTCATAATGAAAGACCACATCGCTGTCCATGATCTATGGAATTCATAATTTAACTACAGTATAGTGTGGAGGTTCAATTATGTGGTGTTATTCTTAGTGTCTAAGGTGTTTTCTGGTCTCTCCCAATTTGAATATACTGCACAACACATAGTGTGTATATGCAGGCACATGCACAGACACTTGTGACAGCAGCCAGCTCCAAAAATATTAATTATTAAGGGAAAAAAAATATATACATCTATCCATTTTGTTTGTTGCTCAACCTCACAAGGATCACGGGAGTGCTGGAGCCTATCCCAGCTATCACTGGGGAGGGGGCGGGGTACACCCCTGAACTGGTAGCTGGCTAATCACAGGTCACATAGAGACAAACAAGAGTCACACTCACAATCAGGCCTAAGGTTCAATTTAGAGTTTCCAATTAATGCATATTTTTGGGATGTGGGACACGAACCAGAGTGCCCAGAGATAACCCACACAGGCCCAGGGAGAACATGCAAACTTCGCACAAGCAGGGCCAGGATTTGAATCCCCTTTCTCAGAACACTGAGCAAATGCTCTCAAAGGTTGTTCCACAGTGTCGTCCTTTCACACACACACACACACACACACACACACCACACACACACACACACACCACACACACACACACATATATATATATATATATATATATATAAATTGACCCTATTTATTTTATCTCAACACATCACAGTCAAAACTATTAACAAATGAGACTATAGTTGAGTCTGTACCCCTAATCAAACTAACCTTCTATAGTTTTTCCAATTTAATCTATAACCTGTCCGTCTCAAGTAGAAGAAAATGAGAGGGGAAGTGAAATGCAACAACAGAGACAAGGTTGCACAAGTACACACACACACCCTCTTATAAATGGGAGATGTTGCAATCTTCAGAATGAAGCGATGACATTCAAATTCGTACTGAATGAGGGTCAGGACACACCTGCTACCATTTAAAGTTCCTTTGATTAATGCCAAATAAATTAAGGTGGAACCTTACAGCATGTACAAATTTCCCAATTCTCGAATATCCAAACACTTTGAGTGGAATTATTATTAGCCGGCATGCAGGTGCACTATTAACACCAAAAAATTTACTCTTAGTCTTTTTTGCTCGGCACAATTGTTGCCCTAGTCAGAACTATCCACAGAGTTTAGAACCGCAAAGGATTGCAGGCCAGATCGACAAAGAAAAAAAAAAGATGGCTGTGAGAGTGTATGTTTTTTTTTTGTAAAGTGTTAGTTTGACTGTCCTAAATTTTCGGGAAGTCTTATTAATTTTTTTAAAAAATATATGTCTTGGTGAAGGACTCATGAAAGCAATTGATAAATTCCATTTTTCTGTACATATAAAATACGTACTTGAAAGAAATAAAAACAGCACCACCTGCCGGTTGTGGGACAAACGTCTTTTGCTCCTAATGTAGTGTATCGACGAAGTGGTTTGAAATTCAACCAGGGAGCAACGCGTGAGGTTGAGTCGAACATAAATCTGTGCTTTATCATGATTTTTTTTTTTTTTTAAGAACAGCGCACTTTCCTTCTTATACACCCTGGCTAAGAGGGAGAAAATGAAGTCGGCACAAAAAGATGAGCTAGGTCCGTTACTACTATCAAACAGTAGGCGAGATAAGAAATCCAAAGAAGGAGGAGGGGAGGTAAAAAGAGTCAATCGAGCATCACCAGCGCTGACGTCCGTCCGGCTTTGGCGCACATCAGCTGCTTTCTGATTCCAACAGACGAGCTCCCACTGTGTGCAATGTAATCGCCAACTCGGATAACACAACAGTGCTGTCTGCACCGATTTCAACGGGACTTTCTTTCTTTCTTTCATAATGCCTGCTTCTCTCGGCGTTTAAGTGGTTGGAGCGAGCACCTCTGCACACGGAGATTCGGTAGGTTGCAAATGTGTGGAAGCGAGGAGAGAAACAAACCTCACGGTGGACATATTGGGAATTGTCTATGAACTGCAAGAGTCTTGTTTTTTGATGCTCTCTATTAGTGATGTGTTCCATTCACGAATTATTATTATTATTGCTGTTGTTGCTGCTTTTCTTTGTCACATAATTAAGGAATACCAGTAAAGTGACATTCAATAATAATGAAAATTAATATTTGAAAATATATCTATTATCAATAATTCAAAAAGAAATACTCAAATGACAATTATTGTAGCATTAGGGGTACTTGTTACTTGACAGGTACCCTCTTCTACTCTTGATGCTATTTTAGTGCAGTTTTGTAAACACACCTGCACCTTCTGCACCTTCGGCCCCTGGAAGATTTTCTGACTATCCCGGTGAAGTACAGTATTTTGAATTTATTTTGTGAAGAATTTATCTCAATATACAGGAAAAACAACCCCGATGTGCTCAAGCTGCAGGTGAACTGGAATTTGCTCAAGCTTTAAAATTGGTTGTGAAAAACAGCTTTAAACACAATCAAAATAATGTAACCTTGTGATTATTTTTTTTCAGCTTGCTCTATTGTATTTATGCCTGAGGACCTATTTGTAAAAAGCAAACGTGTCTTACAAATACAGTTGCCAAAATTCTGAGTCGTCAACAATACATTGCGCTTCTGAATTGATGAGATTATAGCACTACAACAATGTGAATGGAGGGAAACAAAGTGCAATTCAGGGCCAGCAGAGAGTAAATGTTCTGACTAGAAGGTCATGTTTTCTCATTCTCAGCATTAAGTGGTGCCATTTCATGGTTAATGCCGCAGTTGGGATGCACATGGCTCTGCTTAATTGCTATTCGAGACATGGACATGGGGCCAAACAGAAGGCCCTTGGATAGGATTCTACTTGCCGAACGCTAAAGTTTGCGTCTGTGTGTGTGTGTGTGTGTCAGGGATAGATGTTGTTTTCTCAAATAGACAAATGTGTAAAGCAGACACGGTATTGCACACTTCTGCCTGCAGATGTTTTATTCTGTAATGGGGGCTTTGGTCTGCAAAAGAATGATGATTGAAATCAATGTCAGCCATATTCTATGGCAAAGCAATTCCCTGAAGATTTAGAAATGTAAAGCTCAACTCCAATTTAAAAAAGGCATGACAAAGAAAAATATTTTTCACTATTTAGAGCAGACAATGTAACTATTATCCACAAGCTAGATGTCAGTGTGATTTGGCATATACTGTATGTCTTGCAGCTGCTGTCAATTCCATGGTAACCTGGAAGTACAATCCATTAGGATTTACTCACTTACTGTGAACAGTATTGTGCATTTAATATTAACTGAATTGCTGCAGAGTGCAATAGATTTGTTATTACAGCATAGTCTGCAATTTCATTTTTGGACACGCTTTGCACACACTTCAAACTGCTGTTTGAGTAACGACTGTACTGTCAACAGAAGGCCCATAAACACAAGCATATTTACAGTTTTGTTTCAGCCATCTGTAACTGCACAATAATGCTTGAGCTGGAAAAAAAAAAATCACAATTTCATATATATTGTCCAGGGTGAATGCTGAAGGCAAAATACAGTAGAAAAATGAATGGGATTTTTGTGCTTCTTGAACGAGGATGTGACTTCCCTTCATCCATCTTCCATGCTGTCAAATGTCATCCATCAATTACAGTGAGAAATGCTGCTGCTTGGACAAGAATGGGCACATAACAATGGGACGGACTGAGCCGTGTGCAATTCCACTGATGAAAACGAAGTGGGAAGAATTTATAAAGATCACGTTGACCGGCAAATTCTACAGCGCGACAAAGGAAAATGAATTGCTTTAATCGATGATGTCAATCATCCTTAACATTCGAACTGGAAACTGTGCTTTTGTGGAGGAGAAAGTTAAAGACACTGACATTTAAACATAGAAATATTGATGTCAGAAAAGTGACACTGAGCTCCCTTTTAAACAGAGAGAACAAAAAGCCGTAACAGTTACATTTCACACAAGGGACATTATTAAAAATTGATGTCAATGTGTTGATTAAATGCCTGAATACAACACTGCAAAGTGGCACAAAGATGCACTGACTGTGAGTTAGAAAATACTAAACTCAGAAAAACAAAACATAACTGCTCTGTGGAATAAGTGACATTTTAACATTTACTGTTTAGGTGGCACGGTAACGCAGCTGTAGAGCGTTGGCCTCACACTTCTGAGGACCGGGGTTCAAATCCCAGGTCTGACTGTGTGGAGTTTGCACGTTCTCCCCATGCTTGG